>NC_079147.1:177471932-177527277 GCF_945859685.1 Eupeodes corollae | reverse complement strand
TTACCTAATTTCGACGAAGCACCAATAATGCCTTTATCTTTTTCGTCCTAGGTTGAAATTCTCTTATAAATCCTTTAGCATTGTTATGATCTTCAAACACAACTACCAGCATCAATATTATATCTGTTGAAATTCGTCCAGTACATTTAAATACTCATAAATCCATCGATCGGAAACTGAAAAACTGAAAAAAGTCACACTTGCGGCTATTATTTTTACTGTGGATCTGGATAGACCTATCATGGCATCATATGATGGACAGCACAAAGACCCTATGATTATCATATATATGTAAAATGTCAATGTATCTTGTCATTTCAAAATTTATTCCAGTATCGAAATCGAGCACATTTGTACCTATGTATACTATACCTGCAGACTACATCAGAAATAAAAAATACTCATAGACAAAATAAAACGAAAGCAAAAAAATAAAACAGTCATCTATCTTATCTGTCCTATAATTCACCAACTCAACTCAAAAAATGGAACCACCTTTCATTCAGGTGCGCGACACACAAAACACAGCTTGCCAACAAAAAATCATCATCCCCCGACCAACACACACAATACTCAAAAAAAGCCCATCATTGTCACGTTATCTTAATTAATGCCATTGTAGGTCCCTGCCTACCCGCTACCCAGTTTCCATCCCTCCACATGGCCTCCACCCCTATGTATAGGTACTAATTCCAGAAAGAAATCTCTCCAAACAATGATTGTCCAACTCGAAATCTCGTCTCGAAATGTCCTATTAGCAAAAACAAAAAGCAAAAAAAAAAGGTTACAAAAGTGATCCGGACAGAAAAAACTCATTCCTGATTTTATAATCCTTTTTTGTTTTGTGAATATTATTGTCCTCGATGTGGCGATGGCAATGGCGATGGTGAAGCGGGGGTGGAGGTGGATGCAAACCATCCTCCCTCCTTTCCTATCGGGAAAATGAAACTGTCGCGAGATATCCTGATCCTGAGGCTCGCAACAAAACAAAAAATAAAACGAACAATTCTGAAAAAAGGGGCTCAACTCCTCCATTGAGTTGTCAAAAACACGAAAACCAATCGAAGGATATTTTTTTTGTTTCAGCTGCTTTTTCTGTTGGAAAAAATTTGCATTTTACAATTGCAATCAACAACAGGACAATATCGCTCGAGCTGCGGAAAAAAGAGTAAAACCCTTATGCATTCTCGTACAACTTGCAAAGGAGGAAGGGGAGTGTTTTATTTTTATATTTTGTGTCATCCTGTGCGAGGACTAGATAAACACGTCCTGAAATCTGTGTGGTTCAAAATGCTTTTATTATTATTTGGGCGTTAATTTTTTTACATTCGAGTATTATAGGGATTTCGGTTGGGTCGCGAAATGAATAAGGTTTTTTGTGTCTTATATGTTTATTTTTTAGTCACGACGAACGTCCTGGAAGGGCCATATAGTTATAGCCTGCAAAATGTTTGTTTATGCGAGCATAGGTGTGCTTGGCCCGGTGAAAAATACAACAGATTTGAATTTTGTTTTGTTTTTCATTTTTATTTGATTTCATCGACGAAAAGGGCTTTGTTTTGTACGAATATATTGAACTTTTGAATTTTTGGTCATTCGTTGTTGTTTTTTTTCTTTATATAAGCCTGTGGTTGAGTTCAAAGTTACACAAAAATGCAGGTATTCCAATTAGGTGGTCAATATTGAAAAGTTGAAAAGAATCAGAAGTTAAATATTGGAATGAGAACATTTTTTTTAGCACAGTGTTACTGTTGGTTTGATGATTGTACATAGTCATCACCATGGGTCGGTCGGGAGCAAAGGCAGTAGCGGTAGTGTAGGTATAGTTGTTTATGGTGGGAAAGTTTATGACGTTGCAATAATCCTTTCGCTGGTGATTTGAAGATTTTTTTTCTGAAAATTGCTGAGTCAAATCATTTACATGGGTTAGAATAATAAAAACAAAAGTCATATTATTGGAGTTTATTTTCCGATACGATATTTCACCAAGTTGGTAACATTTCAGAAAGAAAATAGTTGGAATTGAAATCAGAACTTTATAAAGATAGATAGCAATTGCGTTAATAACGAGATATGTAGACTTGGTTTAAGAATTGGGTTAGGTAAAGTATTATCAACTACTTATCACATTTTTATCTGATTTTTAAGCTGGCTTTAGAAAACATGTTTCTAAGATTGATCAGATTTTTACATTTTCATCAATTGTTCAAGCGTTTCAAGCAGGAACAAGTTTATTCGTTCTTCGCCGACTTTGAAGCAGCCAACCTCTGATCTAGTCCACAGAATTGCACTTTTTCATAAACTACCAAATTTATAAAAAGTTTCAAAGAAATGCAGCTTTTTGGGATGTCAGAATCTTCTTTAAATAGCTTCAAATAAGTACTGGTGTGAAACAAGGCTGTTCACTGAGAGTTTTGCTGTTTCGCTGTTTATTAATTAAATAGGAGATGATCTTCCTGGAGGAATAAGTAAATGCTGATTATATTCTGAACCACCAAAAACCTTAGAATTAATGATCAATCGGTTATCAACTTAATGCAAGAGATGGGACTTACCATTAACATAGAAAAATCTAAAATTGTGGTAATCTCAAGATCCTCACATACTCAAAATCTAGGGAGATATCTTTTTGACGGTAATCTTTTTTACATTTTTGGGTGTAAAAACCTTACTGAGAAATCCCTTTAAAAAAAGCTTTAATTAATTTTGCCCGCTCTGCAACACTTACTTACTTTGTAAAAAGATTTATGTTACATGCTTTGAAATTTAAAATATCACACTAAGTGGAGCTAAAAGAGCACCCCTCTGAAGATTAAGCTCAGGAGTTTTGCTAAAAAAGTTGTCATTTGAATTATTCTAAAAAAAATTAAATTACCAACAATATTTTGCATATGATAAAAGAGTTTGATTTCAAAATAACGAGATTTTTATTCGAAAACCAATTTTTATCAATTTTAGTAGCATCTCTTAAAAGTTTTTATTTCTTGTGTAAACAAATACACATAAGATGAATGAACCTAATTTTAACCCAATGTTAATAATCACGAGATATCGAGAACCGAACATAAAAAATCGGGACTATTTGATTTTTATAAAAAACATGAAGCTAATATTTAAAATTTTGAAAAGATTATTAAGTCTAAAATCTGGTTTTACCAACTTTTATTTTCTGTAATTAAAACTGTCAATTCAATTTTTCTCAAAATTGTACCGAATTTCGGAAACAATATTTTTTATAATATCCATATCTTAATTTTTTGAAAAGATATTTGAGTCAAAAATCAATTTTTACGAACTTTTAGTAATGCGGCCATTACCATTTTTGCCATTTCCATTTTTCCCAAAAATTTTCTGAATGTTGAAACGTTATTCTTCGTTGTATAAAATTGTTTTGGAGATAAAATCGTTTTGTATTTCTAAAATTTTCGAGGTGAAACATATTTTTTTTAAGTTTTTTTCCTATAAAAACCGTTAAAAAGTTTTTTTTTTCCAAAAATATACTTGTTTCGTATCACGTTAGAATATATAATATACAATTTAATTCAAGACAAGCGTTATTGGTTCGTGAGATATTTAGGGTTAACCAAAATGTTAACTTTTTTTTTTAAATGCTATGGTAAACAAACCACCCACCCTGCATCTTTCTGCATTATGTAACGAAATTTATTTGAAGTCGATATCTCTTCTGGTTCTTGAGCTATGACGACGAAGAAAACGTTGCAAACGTGCCTATTTTTTTGAATGACAAGGAAGCTTATTATGGCAGAGAAAATATTAACTTTCTAACTTTAATTTCAAAATTAATTACTTTCGCTGACTTGCTAACTACTAAATATGCTGAGCCTTTTGAAAAAACTTACTCCCAAAAATAATCGATTTATCTTCAATGACCAAATAAATATTTTTTCAACGGGCGATTTTCGACGAAAAATAAATCGCATATAATCCAAACTAAGCTTAAATTAAGTGAAAGCTGTCAACTAAACCAATTCACCAGGTTAAAAATCACACGTCGCAAAATTGTCCAAATGTCCAAATAATAAAGTGCACGACTAGGTCACACAACCTTGCTCCTGTATCCAAAGACTCTGTTTACAAATAGTACTTAAACTTCAAAATTTAAAAATTTGATAGAAGATTTGTCAATTCAAATCGCGTCACAGGCAGGGTTTGGACCCAGGACCTCTTGAGTGACAGTTCTTCTCACTAATATACGTCAGCTTTTTAAAAAGTATGTTGTATGAAATATTGAGCTTTAACTGCAAATCGTCTTTTACCCTCTCTGCCTTAGAAAAAAGTTACGAGATCAATGTTAACTCAACAGATTTCAGTATGGCATTTGAATAACCTCATACCCCTTTGTTAAACCCCTATGTTTTACGGGCCTTAAAATTGTTGGCCCACTCCTTGAGTTTGTTGTCCTTTTCAAAGTTTTCATATTTTCATCGCTTAGCTCTTCGTAGTTTACCTTGACACAATCCTCTTATTCTTCAACCTTATTTTCAACTCGAATTTGTTGGAAGAACGTAGGCAAATTCCATTAATTCTCTTTACTCATCGAATAATTTTTGGTTACATTGATTGCATTTTCCTCTATCTCTTTTAAAACTAACCATTATAACACCCACAATCCTCGACTCTCTTATGTTCCTACCCACCGAACCTTCAATGGCTTCATTGAACCTGTATAAAATATGCTTTGAAGTGTAAATTCGCACTTGCACTTTTTTTACTCGTTAATTAAAAGTCCGTCTTCTTAGTTTCAGCCGAATAAATGAAGTATGTCTCCCACTAAAACTAACCATCACGCCACGGGTACTACAACGGGCGGGTAATACCTAGTTAATAAATAAATTAAATCTACGAAAAAAGAAAATCAGCTCCGAGTACTTACTTTATGGAAAGCCTCACTCATAGCAAAACTTATCAAAAATGTAAACCTCAGTGCCCCATCAAATATTAAAAAAATATTGAATTTCACAATAGAAACTATACTAGACTTTTTCCCCAATTTCCTATTTTTTTTTTTCTTATATACCCACTCCCACTGCACCATAAAGTTTAGTCTTTTCCTAAAGCCCATTCGAATGACTGACAAATTGAGGCGTTAAAAAAGACAACTGAAATCAACTGTCTTAAAACGCCCTCATTTCCAAAACCAATCTCAAAAACACTATACAAGATATACCCTACTCTAAAATTTCTGATAATTTGTCTCAACTCAAATTATTCTTCGCCCTCTCCCCTTTTTAAGACAAATGAAAGTGATAGGATTTTACTTATTTATACAAATAAGCATTAAATTTATGTTCCTCGACAATTACCATAAATTTAATAAAAATTATTCTCTGGAAGTCCTCCTTTTTCTCGCTTGCTGCCATTGCTCGTTACTACCGCGCCGCGTTACCACCCACCGCTACGCCACTGTTTCGGGAGAGGAGTGTCCTGTTTCTGTCAAACTGCGATTTATTTATCCCGATGGTCGTTTTGTTTTGTCTCTCTGTATATTATATTGTATATTGCTTCAACTTTCACTTTGGCAAATTTATGTCCATTTTTATCTTCAATACGCGCGTTTTATAGTGATTTTTCTCAGCCATATCTTTCATCGATATAGTGCGACGTGGGTGGAGGCGGCAGCGGTGGCGGGTGGTCGTTTAAGACAAAAAGACCAAATTTAAGTTTGTGATTGAAAAAAATTAAAAGGACGCAACGGCGACGGCGGCGGCGACGACAACCCACCAAAGACCAGTGACATAGGGCATAAGGACGAAATTTCCATTCGATCAAATCAATAGAAACGCTGAAAAGAGGAAACATTCATAAGAAAAAGAAAATAACAAAATGAAATAAAAATATTAGGGAACTGCTAAACAAAATTGGATATCAGGCGAGCAATTTTCCAATTTTTATTATCAACACTCCCTTCTCGTAGATGGAACATTTCAGAGCCGATTTCGATAATAATCAGTATGTCGCCCACGTTCCTGATTTTACATTCTACATCCTTATTCCTCGCCTCGTCTAGCATAGACTAGCATAGCCCTAATTCCGTGAATGTCTTTAATCTTTTCTTTGTCTTTAAATGAAACTTATTTTCTACAAATTTTGCGGGGTGTATATACTTACCAGGCTACTACATGATGTAACTACCTATAAAGACCAAAATTCCCATCTAGAAGCAGCGTGATGGCGGAACGTTTAGGAGTTGGGAAAAAATAAGTGTAACCTCTCAGAGAAAATGCTAATTCACCAATGTATTGTAGAAGAACAGCATTTTAAGCAACGTCATGAGGGGCACAAAGAGCACCAAATGGAGCAAAGAGGAGGAAGTTCTAGTATGGATGCTCTTGTATAGCAGTGGCAGTATAGCAGACAAATTAAAATTCCAACTCTGTGCTGCATTGCCTCTCACCTCGCAACATTGGCTCGGAATCACACACAACACAGCCAGGATATACAACAAATCACGAATAAGGAATTCAATTATTTTGGTGACGCTGACGATTGATAGATTTAACAAGCATACTACAACATCAACATACCCATACCCACACCCATCCCATTTCCCTTTCTACATACATCTATCCATACACACATACTGGATGCTGATAAATATCTTTTGCAAGGATTTCAAGGATATTTATCTCTCATTGTTTCAAAATCGTTAATAAACGAGAAGGAATTCAGATTTTTTTGTTGCTCCTTGCTCCTTGCTTCTTCTTGTTCTCTTCTACGTTTTTTTTGTTTCATTGTATGATTCTTTCATTGTTCTGTCTCTGTGTATTTTGTGTTGTCGCCGACCAACTTTGCTGTACTATGCTGTGCCGTGCCGTGCCGACGAGGAACGTCGTCATAGCTCGTAGATCGTATATACAGTCCTTTGTGAAGACAGTGGTGCTCTGATGCGCTCCTAGAAAGAAGATTCAATTTCAATTACATCAGTTGTATAGACGATGACGACGAATGTACGACGACGACGAGGTTGAATCTATATACGCTCCTGACACAAATAGCTAATCAAATAAGGCGCAGTGTAGAATAAGGAATCCTATTAAAAGGGATTTTCTATTATGGGTTGGGGTATATCTGGTATTGGCTTGGCAGGACTTCAGGAGGAAGAGGAAATGGGTATAATATAACCAACAACGAAGAAAGAGTAGAAATCTCTTTTTCTTGGTAATAATTGTCTTCATCATTTATTTCAAGGATCAATGGCGCTAATATCATAGATGTCATGTTTTGTTGTAACAAAGGAAACAAAAAAAAAAACATGAAGTAGACGTATATAAGTTATGGGAAGGCGGAGTGGAATGATATTGGAATGTGCTGCTGCTGGTGATGTTAGGCACCTAATCTTTCTTCATTCTAGTGTCATTCTTTTTGTCATCCATCACAAAGGCGCTTGATGATGATGATGATGATGACGACTCCAACGAGCAAAGATACAGACCGACGACGGCGATGGAACGGAACGGAACAGAACGGGAGAAAGTGTGATGCTTGGATGTCCTTCCATTGGCCATCGTCGTCGTTGTCGTTGTAGTCGATGTCTATGTCATCCTCATCGTCCTTATCTTGAAGAACTGTCAAGCAATTAATTCTCCATGTCATCGTAATTAACTAATGTGAACACCCCAGTTGAACAGCCCTATACACTACACTACATAACATAGTCCTCCATACTCGTCCAAACATCACACACAAACTGCGTACTTATATTTTGAGGGGGTTTGGAGGGTGAGGATAACAGATGTTTTGGAGGAGATGATTAAAGGATCCACTCATACCTATATATGTACTTGTATATCCTGACACTATCACTAAACAACCTCATCATTCGAGTGGTAGTTAGGTAGGTATACGAGTAGCAACATTAAATGTGAAACAATTGGCTTGATGTGAAAGTGTGTCTTTACAATCGACATGGAACATTCATCCATCCATCCATCCATCTATCTATCTCTATCCGCATGGTCTTTCTAGACGTATGTATATCTTCATACCTATGCCTACTGGCAATTGATTCCTAACTATCATTTTATGTCAGAGAAGCCGTTTTCAAGAAGACGACCGACGTCGACGAGTCCTGCTGATATGGTCCCAGAATCCTATCTGTCTGAAGCTGGCTGGGCTTGCTCTGGATGGTATAGCTGAAGCTGTTGTGGATTTGTTGGTTTCTCCTTCATCACAAGAGTTATCAATTATCATGTGGATGCGGTTTTTGTGGTCTTGAATAAGAAGAAGAAGCAGAAGTTTTGCCATCAGAAAATTTGAAGAGAAATATACAAAAAAGTTAAAGTAGGAGGAAGAATATGATAGCATATAGCTTCATCTGATGGCGATGGTGAATGGTGAGTTGGTTAACGAATTTATGAAGTGGAAAGAGATTGTTTAATTGACTGCGGCTAAAATCATCTTTTGAGAAATTGGAGCTATACCATACCATACACAATAACAAAGCTTTTGTGGTCTTTTCGCATCTATATACGATGAGAACGGATACACAGACCTATTTAGAGTTTTGTGGGAAGTGAACAATGTTTATGTAGTTTTGATCGATGAAATTCAAAATCTTCTGTTTGGATAACAAAACATGGACTTCAATGGCTTGAATGCGTCTATAACTTTTGAAATGTCCACAAAAATTTGCATGCAGTTCTTAGATGAGATGGGATTATTATTTTATATATATATGTAACGCCTTGTGGTCATAATATTAATAAAGATGATTGTCTTCAATTTGTAAATATTCAACCACCTACTATCAAGTTAAATGTCTAGATCAACTATTGTTGAAGAATGAGGGTACATCTGAAGGTGAGGGGAAAACTGTGAAATGTATAGACATAAACAAAAGGAATGCCCCAAAAATTGTTGATCTCACGTATACAATAAGGGACAGAGTTTAGGTTGCAAAATAAAAAGAGAATTAAAATGCTTTGCATAACAGAGGAATTGACAAAACTTTGCATCAAATGATAAGAAAAAGTTTAAAATGTTAAAAACTGCCACTATCTGAATAAGAATAAACACAGTGGTTCTGTCAAGTTTGATTTACGGAAACTCCTGTCCAAACAAAATTTTTCATTTTTCAGTTTTTTATGTAAAACGGATTTAATTTTTGAAACATGTTTCTTTTTATAAAGCAAACCAAAATGTAGATCAAAATAAAATTTCGAGAAAAACACAAACAAAAAGAGAATCTGCTTTGCCACCTACACTGATCTCTTTTCGATTCGGTTATGTCTGTCTTTCGTTCTTAAAGTTTTACATACATAATAACATTTTGTTGAAGATACAAAACTTTTAAGACAATAACTTTTTTTGTTCTTAAAATACTTGAGTCAGAAACCATTTTTATCAATTGCTAACATAGGAATTGCGGCACATAGGAACTATATAAACAAATTTCAAACTCAAGATTTGAATCAATCATGATATTGCGAGGGTAGAGACATCGAAAAAAGTGGGTTCCCGATTACGTCTCTCTGTCTGTCCTGGCCCCTACAGCCGAAACCATTCGATACTAAGGCTTTGAGTCGATTTACTTTAGGCGTTTTTTTCATTTTTCTTAACTTTAAAAATAAAAGAAGTCCCAATACAAATTTGTTGCTCAAAAATGGTAAAATCGACTTTTCTCAAAAACAAAGCGATGGAGTTCTTTTTTTTATTTTTGTGTCTTTTTTCTTAATTTGACTTTCTTCAATATTTATAAATAGTATTTGTATTCCTCTAGAAAGGTACCCCGATAGAAAAGTTGTTTCGTTTTCAAGTTTTTTTTTCAAGAAATTATCAGCCAAATGCAATAATATGCACAAGCTTTAATACTGCCTCAATAATATTTGATAATACAAAATGTCATTGTTTATATTTTTGAAGTTTAAATAAATAGTTAACATATTTACTTTTTATAGGAAGTTATTGTAATCTGTCCAGTTTGTCGAATTGAAAATTTTGACATTTCCCGACGTTTCAAGGTCCCTATAGTCGAAATAAAAGAAGTGCCGAAAGATGCAGTAACGGCTTTCAAGAAAATTGAGTGGGTTGTTTTTTTACCATAGCCGTTTAAAAAAAAGTAAACATTTTGGTTAACCCTAAATATCTTCCGAACCTAAAACGCTAAAGACTTGAATTAAATTTTATATAATATATTGTAACATGATACCAAACGAGTATAATTTTTGAAAAAAATCCAATTAAGTGTTTTTTTTTTTATAAATCAAAAAAATGGGAAAAAATTGACACCTCGAAAATTTTACGAATACAAAATGATTTTATCTCCAAACAATTGTGTGCAACAAAAAATAATGTTTTTTTGACATCTAGGCAAAATTTTGAGAAAAATCGAATGGATAGTTTTTTTTTTTACATAAAAACCTAAACAAAAAAATTAAGAAAATTTGGTAAACATTTATTTTCGACACAAATATCTTTTCAAACCTTTAAGATATTGGATTTAAACTACTTTTATCTTTAAAAAATATTGTTGTCATCATTCAGTGAAATTTTAAAAAAAAACCTAATAGACAGTTTTTTTACAAAAAAAATAAGAACCTCACAATAAAAAAATACCGTCTCCAAATTTGTTTTATTTCACAGAAAGTACTGTTTTCGATATTTAGTATATTTTTATTTATATAAATCATCAAAAATAGTACGGAAATTTGGTAAAAAATGATGTTTAATTATTGATATCTCTCAAATTACTTTCATTCATCCAATTTAAAAATTAATTAATTGCTACTACAATTGGTAAAAATTTGTTTTCGACTAAAAATCTATTTAACAAAACTAGATTTTAAAACTCAACTATTTCTTTATATGAATAATATTGTTGGTAATTTTAAAATTTTCAAGAATAATTCAACTCAAAACTTTTTTAACCCAACATGAAAACATATACAAACTTTTAAGCAAGACAAATCGACAGACGGGGTGGGAAGTTATCAGTGTGTTTGTTTTTTGTTTTTTCTTAATTTGGATTCCTTCAATATTTTAAACTAGTTTTTTATTGATTTGTATAGTTGGTAAAAATTGATTTTGGACTCAAATAGGTATCTTTTCAAAAACTTGAGATTATGGGTTCAAACTTATTGTATCTTATAAGCAATGTTGTTTTCATCATTCAGTAAAATTTTGAGAAAGATGGTATTGACACTTTTCTTACAAAAAAAAACAATCCATAAAGTTTGTAAAAGTTGATTTTGGACTTAAATATTTTTCCAAACATTTTAGATTTGGGCTTCAAAATAATTTTATTTTATAAAAAATACTGTTTTCAACATTCGGTAAAATTTTAAATACAGTTTTTTTACAAAAAAATAAAAACTTTAGGAAAACATTACTAATAATTGGTAAAATCTACAAAAAATAGTACGCAAAATTGGTAAAAATTGATGTTATCTCGTGAATAATGAAAGATATAGACTTCAAATTAATTTCATTCATTTAATTTGTATTTTTTTATATAAGAAATAAAAACTTTCAAGAAATGCTACTGAAATTGGTAAGAATTCGTTAGCGACCAAAAATCTCGTTAACAAAAATTGATTTTGAAATCAAACTACATCCTAATACAAAACATTGTTGATTATTTTTAATTTTTTAGAATAATTTGACTAATAACTTTTGTAACAAAACACGAAAACCTTTAAACTTTTAAGCAAGATAAATCGACACACGGGATGGGAAGTTATCAGTTCTGGTCTCATCCCAGCCTTTTTTTCTATAGAAATTCGATGCCTTGAAAATTGTCACCATATTTTCACGAAATTGAAATGCAAAACGTGTATTATTGATACATTTTTGAATACTTGGATTATCGTCGTTATAAATATTAAATATTAAGCAAGTTCAATTTAGTACTCACCCCGAACGTTAAGCTCCAAATTGCATTGAGCGTGGCTGGAAACTCCCGGTGATCATTTATAACGCGATTAATCTGATTATTCAAAAATGTTTCATGAAAACAACAAAGGAAATCTTAAAATTTGTATTTATATGTTTGCAATAACTACATGCCAAACATATTTTCAAACTAAAATTGAATAATTGTAAATATAAAAAAACAGCTTTATTGTTTTTCAAATAAAAAATTATAATTTTTTGTGAAATAAAATGGCGTTTAAATTTGAAAACAAACCTTTTTTGCAGGTACATTTTTAAATCTTAAGATACAGGAAATATTTTTAAACAGACTGTTTGAATACATGAGTGAATTCGTTTAACCCAGTCGTGAATTTTATTTTTATGGTTTTCGTTTTTATAAAGTTGTCGGTTAAATTTGTCTAAAAGTCTAAAAAATTAACCAAAAGTGAACAATATTTTCCACATGATTAAATAACTTTAATTTCAGGATTCGTTTTTGTTCCCGAGATAGTTTAGTCAAAAAGCTTTTAATTGCATTTTTGAAGGTTTTTATTTCTTATTATAAATCACAAAACATCCAGCGACATTTCTTGTAACATTGTTGAACTTTAACCGAAAATACCAGTCGTAGTTTCCCAATCCCAATTTTAAATAAGTGTACATATCAGATTAAATCCCATGTTGCCATGACTGAATATTTCCATGAAAAGACGGCTTTTTTCCACGACGTTATCACCTACATTTCCACGAACCACTAAAAAAGCTTAAAGACATAATCAGAAGTAATTTAAGAATGGATTACTTTAAAGGAGAAATTATAGAATTCCATGAATAAAATAATATTTTCGGAGAAATGAAACTAGAAAAAAACTTAATTCAAAGCGAGAATAGAAAAAATGCCAACAAATTATGTTATCAAAGAAATTTGATTTTTTCAATTTGTTGAACAAAAAAAATAAATGTTTTTAAAATTAGTTGTCAAATCTCAAATTGAACTTGGATTATTTTCAGTCATTTTTATTTAGTTCAAACAAAAAACTATATTACATCTATTCTGTAACATTGTTTGTGAAATAAATCAATTACCAAAGATATTTCTAACTAAATACATAAAAACATATTTAAATGTGTTTATTTAACTTCTAAGTACTTATTATACCCTGATCAATTCCCCATAATAAATCATTAATTAATTATAAATACTAAGAATGGTTCCAAACTGTAGTTGGAGTTACATTTACATATTTAATAACGAAAAACATTTTCTGGTTTTATTTAAATAAATAAATGATGAATCATCATATATCCCCCCAACGACACGACCTTTCCCATAATTCTAAATAAATTCTGATGTCCTTGCATTACCATCATCAAATCCATTAGGACGCGCGAGTGTTAATTTCGGTGGGTGGCGTTTTCTTTATAATTTTAAATCAATGCCAAAACAGATCACAACAAATTAACTCAAAACCTCCATTTAGCTGCCATCGCTAATCCCAAATCCATCCAAATCGAAGAGTGACCTTTTCAATAACCAATTCCTATGTAGATGATGTTTAAATATTTCAAAATATTGGAATAACCTTCCTTTCGCATGAAGCTCTATGCCTACTGCTCGGCCGCTACCACTCAAGGCAACGTAACATCCAAAACTCTGATACAAGGAGAAGGAAAAAAATAAGCATTTCGCGAGAGATTTGCTTCTATATCTCTGGCACAAGCAGAAGGGCACAATATGACCAACTGAACATCATTAGGTAGGTTAGACATAGTCCCTAAGCAGGCCAATATCCTGTCGTGCCACAGAGCAATCTTGTTGCCGCCGTTAACGCCTGCCTGATCCATTTCTAATCAATTTTGCTGATTAATGCATAAATAAACATTCCTCTTTCCGCTGCCGCTCCACACCGCTTTTGCAAGTCCTGGTGAGAGCTGCGACGACATAGCCGAGCCGTACATACATACATACATACATATATACAAGATTACTCTAGCATCATCTTCATCATTATCAAGGATAATAACAACACCCACAGGACAAGTTTGATGGAATAGAAAGATGTGCAAGAAAAACGGAAATATCTCCCTTGAGGAACAAATCAAATTATCACATTGAGAGCTTTGTTTCATCTCTGTTTTCCCTTTCCCTCTCCCCTTTTATATCAATCAATTTTTGTTTTAGATTCAGATTTGGATCTGAGTAAAGCAGACGCAGAGTAGGTGAAACACCAAGCGAATGGCAGCAAAAAGCCTTCAAATTTCATATCCTCGAAGCTAAAAGCAGTAGCATGGTGATGGGCGTCATCAGGTGACAGATGTTTTCTGTGAATCCCGAGGGTTAATAATTAGGTTTTTTTGCTTGTGTTTTTTCGTTCTGTTTTTGGTTTTGGGGTTTTGTTGTTTTTTAATTGACTTGTTAGATTTGTAATTAACCGATTTGTAGGTTTTTGTGGTTAGACTTGACATACTTCGAGTAACTAGTGTGATTTACTAAGGTATTAGTTAGATTTTAATGATTTTTTTATATACTTGTATGATGTACAGAGAAAAAGGAATATTTTAAAGGTAGTGAACTTTTAACCATAAATTTTCTTGTGTTGCAGCTAAGATACACTTAAAATATCAAATTCGGAATCAAAACATAAATGATTGCATGTTTGATTTTTTTCGCTTGCTTCGGGTGTTATTTTTTTCTGTTGCAAACCTAAGGACTCAATATTTTAACATTTTGTCAAATAGTAATAAAATAAAAGTAAGTAATATAAAAACAAATTTCAACTCAATTTAACCTGCAAAAACAAAAGGATTATATTAATAACTGACAAAAGAATTATAGTGTTGGACAAATAAAACACTTGTTTTCTCCTTAGAAAATAAATAATTAACTTTTTGATGTAATATTTCAAAAATTGAAATTATTTAAGATGCATATATTGAGGAGTAATTAAATTGTAGTAATGAAGAAATGGAGGAAGTTTATTAATAAATCGTAAAAACTCTTTTATAAGATCTATGACTTCCAACAATTCCACTTTGAAGTTTTGTGCATACAAATAAAAATGGACTTCGATTTGGACACAATGGCTTCTCTACGACTAATTCAACTTAACTCAATACAAATTCATAAAAACAAAACACTTGTTCTTGTTTATATTTCTGTATCATAAATAATAAACAATTAAATGAAGAGAACATACCTCTCCGTAAAATTAAACTCAGATATAACAATGCATAGCACTTTAATAGTTTAAAAAAATAAAAGGACTTGCGTAAAATATAGCCAGTTAAGTGCTGACGTTGATTAGAAAGCAGATATGAATGTATTAACAATAATGATTGTTTTTATGAAGATTTCGTTGGAAATACTGAATGTGAACTTAAAGTTAATCCACGAAACATTTTAAAGTGTGTTGACTGTAAAAGAAAATTGGACTCTTATCCTCCAAACATGACATATAAGGAAGACACGAGTCACAACCCTGAAAAGCTGTCCAATATGTTTGGCAAATTTATTGAAATTGCCTTAGAACCATAACCATACCTCGATACTTAACACGAATACTAATCAATTTCCCCACTAAGCTCAAATAAATCTAGGAATTTCTGAATCTTCTACACTTGACAAAATTCTATAATTTGACGTTAACGTAAATTGTTGTCGTGATTTCATGCTCAAAAAATGGTAGGTACCAAGCATTTTATCTGTAACTATCGTCCCATATATAAATTGTCTTATTCTATTAACAATTCTTTTAAACTTTTTGAATCTCTTGTTTGTTACGCTTTTTGCTTTTTTTTGTGTCTCTTCTTTCTGTAACAGTCAGCATGGAAAAAAATTTTCTGTTAAAAATGTGAATTAACAACACTCTCTAACTTCTCAGACTTTTGCATAGTTTTGGACTCAAGTTTAACTTTTACTAAAAGTAAAGGGTCATTTTGTAGCTAATATATTTTTGACAACAATGGTTTAAACAGACACACGTTTCGTGTTTTGTTTCACTGTTGTTAAACATCTTCTTCTATTAAACCATGAATTGTCTTACAAACGAACCACGCCTGCAAATTAGAGAATTTTATTATCAAAAAGCGTGCTCTGTTAAGAAAGTTCATCGCGCGCTTCTTCCGGAAAATGGTGTTCAGCGACAAAGCTCATTTTTGGGTACCTAAATAAGCAAAATTGTCGATTTTGAAGAAATTATCAGCCAGAAGCATTGCAAGCATATCAATGCATCCAGAAAAAGTCACAGCTTGGTGTAGTTTATGAACTGGTGGCATCATTGGATCGTACTACTTCAAAGATGATGCGAATCGTAAAGTTATTGTGAAAAGCGAGCGCTACCGTGAGATGATCTTTTTTTGCCAGAAATTCAAAATGTGTGACCACATGCAACACAGCTCGCGAAACAATTGGAACTATCTTTTCTCGATAAAATCCTTCTTACTGACTTGAAGGACACAAACTGTATTAAAAATTTAAAAAGTATTTTGAGTATTTTCTTCTGACGCTATTAGTACTCTTGTTCTAGAATCTAGATCAGGAATTACTAATATTGATAAATATCACCCCCCTTGGACATTTTTCTTGAAACCCTTACTGAACACAGTAATTCCTTTGATTGCTTATATAATTTTGACTTCAGAAGATCTGATTTCCAGTTGTTGCCTGAAGATTTAACCATTTCTGGAACTGCTGATATTTTAGCATTTTCTAATATTGACGAAGCAGTTTCAATTTTTTATAAGATCCTTAATAATGTTTAAAAAAAATAACTTTTTAAGAAATCAAGGAATATTAACTTCAACCACCCTTGGTACAAGAAATAACTGCATTTACTTCGAAACAAAAGAAATAATATACTTATCTCAAAACTCTGTCTTCAACCAACTTCCCTGTTTATGTTGAATTCTTTAATGAATTTAAGTCTCTTTCTAATTTTGTATACGCTTGTTATGTCAATGATATGGGCACCTCTTTGAAAAAGAATCCTAACACATTTTGGAAATATGTAAACTTAAAGAAAAAATCAGATGGCTTTCCAGTTACCTTCGCTTACAAGGTCCTTTTGTTAGATAAAACTTTTGATATCTGTAACGCTTTCGCAACGAATTTCCGTGAGTCATTTGTTAATAGCCCTTAAGAAGTTGATAAAGTATATTTTCATAATCTTCACACATTTTTGCAAACTTGCTGTAGTCACATACCTGTGCTACAGAGTGAGGTCCTTGATCTTTTATCTGCGTTGAATGATGACTGCTCAGCCGGTCCTGATGGTATTCCCCCGATAGTACTAAAAAAGCGTAGTTATGCTTTAGTTGAACAGCTTACGTTCTTATTCAAACTTTCTCTTAAAACAGGCAAATTTTCCAGTATATGGAAGAAGTCATTTCTGACACCAATTTTCAAGAAAGGTAACAAGTCTGATATATGCAACTACAGGCCCATTGCAAAGCTTTCTTGCATTCCTAAATTGTTTGAACAAATTGTTTGTGAAAAAGTCGCATTTTTTAGTAAAATTTTTATTTGCAAACTGCAACATGGTTTTGTGAAAAAAAGATCAACAGTTACTAATCTCCTCACATTCTCAAACATATGTTCAAACGCTTTAGAAGAAGGTCGTGAAGTTGACTGTGTATACACTGACGTCTCTAAAGCTTTTGACAAACTAAGCCACGGAATTATTTTATTTAAACTCAAAGCTCTTTGTTTTCCACCATTTTTCTTAGATTGGATCAAATCATACCTTGAAAACAGATCCTATGAGGTAAAATTTAGAGAAATTGTCTTTCAGAACCTTTAGTTGCTCAATTTGGTGTTCCCCAGGAAAACCATCTTGGCCCTTTTCTGTTCATCCTGTCAATTAACGATGTATCGTCATAAAACCGTTCAAGTGAAGTTCTCATTTTTGCTGATGACACGAAAATGTTTAAGATTATAAAGTCCACTCATGACTGTTTCCTTTTAGAAGCCAACATTGATAGTTTCACATTTTGGTGTGGAAAAAATAGCCTTGCCCTCAACCCTTTAAAATGCCAGACTATAACTTTTACTAAAAAACACGAATCGTTAGTGTATTTGATTATCGTATATCACAGCAAAAACTCAGTCGCGTCTCCACATTTAAAGATTAAGGTGTTTATTGTCAATAAGGCAAGTTCTATGCTTGGTTTTATAAAACGCTGGGCAAAGGAGTTCAATGATCCCTATGTTACTCTTTCTTTGTACGCTTGCCATGTTCGTCCTCATCTTGAATATGCATCGCCAGTATGGACTTCTTATTACGAAATTTATAGAAAACGTATTGAATTAATTCAACATAACTTAATTCGCTTTGCCCTAAAGGGTCTTCCTTGGGAAGATCGAGGCGGAACTCATCACCTACGTTCTTTTGATTTTATACATATTGGCTTCCATAGAAGTAACTATGGGAAAAATGAAGCTTTAAGTCGAATGAGCATTTTATATTATTTAAACTATTCATAGATAGATTTAAATTTAAATAAGGTGGGATTAGAATCATTGTTTAGAACCAGAGCTCCACTATCTTAAACGTCTTTATTTTATCTTTTGTTGTTCTGTATTAATTCATGTTAATGTTAATTATGTTTTGTATTTTGTGCAAGTGTCAGGCTTTAATTGAATTATTATTTTTCTAACAACTAACACACGCACTTATGATGAGCCTCTTATCGTGGTTTGAAGCTTGCTATAAGCTAACTACTTTCTGAAAATTCTGAAGTGTAAAAAAATAATGGAGTTATTGAGAGGCGAGTTCGGTGATCATTTAATTTGATGTTCGGGACCGGTGAATTGGCCACCTAGATCGTGGATTTAACGCCTTTAGACTATTTTTGTAGTGCTATGTTAAAGCTAGCGGATGGACCATTTGAGGCGTAGTCAAGGTCAACATTTGTACAAAAACAATAAATTATATGGACCGTACTTTCGGACTAAAATAAAGATTTCAAGCATTTTAATTTTTGTTTTGAAAACCTCTCCTATAGCTTTTAAAAAATCACCCTTAATTCAATACAATTTTAAATTTTCTTATAGAACTCTAAACTTTTTAAAAAGATTTGGCAATTAATTCCAAGATCCGTATGTCTTTAACACTTTTTGTCTATCATTTGTCGGTTATGTCCTTTAACCTATGCCCATAAATACAGTTGTATAATTTGGCCCCCTTATTACTCCACTTATATTCATATACTTGAAGTAGTAAAAAATTTGTTATGCAGGTTAACTTTATGTTTTCTCTCATGGTTACAGGGAGTAACTTTGTCTCGTTATCGTGATAGGCTAATACTATTTAGACTTATTTAGTTATAATTTTTGTTTGTTAACTTAGCGTTACTAATTTATATTATGAATAAATAAACATGATAAACATAAACAAGAGTGTGACATTGAAAATCCATATCTGGCACACTCGGGCGTATACGCACTTTTATGTTTTTATCTTATTTTCAACTGTTTTGCTTCTTGCTTTTGTACACCAAACCAAACAAAAGCAATAAAAAATAATCGCAAATGCTAACGAATTTTAATTCACTTAAATTCTTCTTAGTACGCGTTAATTTATGAACATAATAAATCAATTTATTTTCAAGGAAGTAATAATAAAAAGAAGAATAATTCTTTAATAATTATTATTGAAAAGTGCAATTATTTTTCTTTGTCTCCTATTGAGTTCTTTTTCATAATTTTACACAGAACCAGAAGGTGCAGCAAACAGTGGGACAATTCATATAACACATAAACACAAAATTTAAAAAATAAACTTGACTTACCCTACAATTTTATAAAACCTGGAGTGAAAAGCATCAATGGGGGATATCAAGGGCAGAAAAATGCTTCCCTAAGTCAAGAATGTTTAGTACCTGTCTTTCTATTAATATATTCCTTGAATTGGACTAAGTAATGATGACCAGTTTCATAAGAACAGATACCGTCACCGTTGGGTAGACATGAGAAACTCAGAGTAGGTGTGAATTTATTTTATTGATTGATGATCAATGTTATTTGCAATGATGATGTATATATCAGTCCTTAATTGTTCAAAAACGAACAAGCCATTCAGTAACTCGAAACATTTTACCCAATAGTATTCTTATTTTGGTTTAACCTAAGGAAATGTTAGATTTCGCGTGGTGAGAATTGTTGTCATTTTGAAAAAAAAAACGAGAAAACTGCCCACTGTATTTTGGGCACATTCATATTCCTTTGGAAAACAATATTAATTTCCCTCAACATTTTTGTTCCTAAGATAACACGTCATCTATATCTCACACCTCTCTACCGACCCCCACTTCCACTGTACCACTCTATTCTTTCAAACTCCTCCTTCACGCGCGCAAAGACAATGAATTATGATGAAGGATCTTTTCTCGAACAGAGGACTTCCAAATGCAAGCGAGTATATAGATACTAGGAGTTATATATTCTATATCTTTATAATACTAGTTAGAAAAAAGCATGCATAGAATATGGAATTGAGAAATTCAATGGGACATGGCATACATTCTGAGTGTTTTCTGTTCGCGTGCATTTTCTTCTTTTGGTGCAAAGGATCTTTATATAGGATCGCTTCCTCGGGAGTTGGTGTTGAAGATATTTGTGTGTGTGTGCAGTTGAAGTAGCATAAAGCATCAGCATCATTGATAAATGTCCTTTCCATGACATGTATAAGTGAATTATCATTTTTATATATTTTCTCACGTAAGTATTTCGTCCTTCTTTTTTTGATTTAGGTATGTATATGTATGTTTGTGTGTGTGTGTACGGAGAAATATTCAATTTCAATATGAGTTTCTTTATTCTATTTTTATTTTACTCCTTTTTTCTCTTAACTCAACTCGACACAGTCGTTTATTTTTTCCCAAATCCACCGCGTGAGCTGAATGCCTTGCTCCATTCCTTCATCTTCATATTTTTTGAGGAATTCCTTTTCTTTTTGAGAAGAATAAGATAAATGGACGTTTCCCAAAATGCCAGAATGTTTGAAAACATTTTGTTTTTCATTTTCATGTTTTCTTCCATATTTTTCTTGAACTCTATACCAACATGAGCGGCGCAGAAATCTTCAATTTCAATTTCTAGGATATCATACTTTGGGGTGTGTCAGCCAGAGCCAAGAAAAGGTGAAGAGAAGGAGATTTGGAGAATTTCTTTAAGGAACACACAAGGAAGTATAATGAGAGTTTACTTCAGACACTAAGTACTAAAAGTGTATTGGCATCCTTTTTATAAAACAAACAAGAAAAAAAAGAAAAGAAATTCCATTTTTAACTTACTACACATTAACAACAGATGGTGGTTCATTCCTTGAGGGTATATTTTGCGTCGTCGTCATCGGTATTCGGTCTTCGGTCGTCGGTTGTTGGTCGTCGCCATCATCGTCGACGGATAAATCGCACCAAGCAAGTTGTAAAACCTACTTTTGTATATAATTTTGGAGAAATGCCATAGTTTAATTTATTTCATTGTGCGTTTAGCATATAACCCAAGACCAAACCCAGACCCTAGCTATATCCACCTAGAGGCCAAAAATGTTGTTGTAGGAAGCACCCTTCCTACATACATATATATTATGACAAAGGCAGTGGAGTAGCGTTATTGTTAACTTGCCAATATTCATGTCAAAAAAGTATTGGCCCTTTTCATTTTGAGAATGTTTGTTCATATTTTGGGATAGTTTTTGTAGTTGTTGTTGTTTTTTTTTAAGTTTAAATTGATCGATATTCAAAAATGCAAAATGAAAATATTCAAACTGACCAACCTAATCGAACTTTGTGTCAGAAAACAGTCTGGAAAGATTTATGAACCACACATTTTGGGAAGCCGAAAATTTTATTTTTATTTTATTTAGTTTTTTTCTTTGCGAGGTAAGACAGCCGTTGTTATTTTATTCGATTAAGTGGTTTCAACACTTCAAGAAAAATAAAAAAGAAGATGACTTCAAGGTTTTTTTTTGGAAAATTAATATTGTTAGGAGGTGGTTCTTTTATAACAAAGGTGTCGTTCTTCCTTTTTTTTAAATTTATTGGCAAAGGACCGATATAATTCATACCACAACAAAAGTTTTTAAGAACACAACATTTTTTTTCTTATAAGCAGATGTTTCACTTGACTGGTTAATGGAATTAAAAAAGTTTTAGATTAAAATTGGACAATTGGATGACAAAAGTAAAATGGGAGAGTCGTAAAGTTTGAGATAAAAGGTTTTCATAGCAAAAACAAAAATAAAATGTTACAATGGAAGAAGAAGCTTGACACATTTTGAAAGAAGGTTTAAAGGCCCAATTTTTATTTAATCGATACATAACATAATATAAAATGAAAAAAAACAATGACTTTGCATATAGTTTAAAAAGTCTCTTACCTATTTGAATTCTTTTCAAAAATTGAATCTTTTTGAGAATCATTAAGTCCAGAATAGGGGATATACAATTTTCTTTGAAAGTAACATATACGAAAGGGTAACCAGTCAATTTTTCCCTAATTAAATTTCGTCCAAGAAAAAATATTGTTTCTGAGGGCATTATCGTATACAAATCTTTTTAAATTTTTTTCTTAGTTAAGTTTCTAAAATAAAGTGACATTTTTGTATGTGAATCAAACAATTTGTTTGATTAAATGAATTTGGATAAAAACAATCAGATAATCAATCATTGTCCACAAGAAGTAAAACAAAAAGAGGCTCGGATGCGACTTACACAGGTACCCAGGCCACAAGCAAATGAAGCCAAATTGTATTTTCAAGACCTTCAAAATTGAGTTGTTTTCGGTCAATATATATAGCACGTTAAATTAATTAAGCTTTATATTTTATAAGAAATGTCCATTGCTTACATATAAACATTAATAAACATTAAAAACAATATTTTTGTATGAAACAAAATATATTTCAATTCCATGTATTTCTTTCGTTTCATGGTATAAGAGTCTGAATTCTATTTTGAACAATTCTTATTGCTACGTTTTTAATTTATGTAAAAAACTGTGAATTGGATTTTTATTAAAATTGTACCAGCTTTTGAAAAAGTTAACTTTCCTCATTTTAAATACCTCAGAAGGTAATTCAATTGTTTGTTCCTAAAATATTCAATGTAACAACTTTTTTTTAATTCATACGAATGGTGTCAGTCAATATTTATTTATTCAGCTTAACACAAGCTATAACTTAACTTAACTTAACTTAACTTGACTAAACTAAACTAAACATAACACTAGGTAGGTAGGTACAAATGGCGATCTCAAGGCAACCTAGCCTTAGATCCAATTAGCGCTGTAGTGCGCCGTTTTGATACCAAAAACTCGTTTGACCTTTGATTGAAAGGGATAGATTTATAGAGAAGCTTCATAGCGATTATGTTGGAGCCATTTGTCGCATTGAGAAAAAAAGATTAGGTCTCTAATCTTTGTCTCAGATAGCTCATCAAGTTCGTGAAAGAATGCTTTTACAAAGTATTTCATTCTAGTGTTTCCCAAAGCAGGACATTTGCAGAGGAAATGGATTATCGTTTCACTTTCTCTTTGGTCACTACAACTACGGCAAAATGTGTTTTAAGAGATACCCTACTTCTCTGCATGAACTCCTATAGGCCAATGTCCGGTACAAGCCGCAACAATCCTGGCTTTGTCTTGCATTGGCCTGCATAGAAGATCGTTTGTAAGGGTTTTATTATAGGTGGGCCGTATCTTCCTAGATATTATGCATCATAGCACCAAGAGGAATGCTAACCATTCCCGAAAGTGAGCTATGAAGGGCCGATCCTTGCCTGGCTAGCTCGTCAGCCTGTTCATTTCCCACGATACCACTATGGCCCGGAACCCAGATCAGGGTGACACCGAGGTTAATATTCAGGCTCATAAGCTTATGGCGATATTGCTGGACGAATTAAGATGAGGATATGGCCCAGTTAATGGCTTTGACAGCTGCCTGACTGCCTGTAAAGATAGCCGCATTTCGGTTTTGGTTCAGCCTGAAAAACAAAGTCAGCGAAGTCAGAAAGCCTAAAGGATTTGGCTACATTTAAGGACTCAGAAAAGATCAAAGAACCAACTCCGCACTCCATCTTTGAGCCGCCAGTAAAGATAAAATAAAAATTGGGTGGCGCGACAGTCCATTGAGAACCAAGGCCTAGTGACTTACAACTCTCAACCATTCCTGTGTGCGAGTAATGTTGTCAGGAATGGAGGGGACCTACAGTTTATATGCCGACTCCGAACGGCTAATTTTCAGAAAGCACTTTTTCATGACAATAGTTACTCTTGGAGAATTTGTCAATTCCTCGCAAGAGGCAGTACCCGTGAAAAGACTTTAGGTGGCATAGGCAGGGATCGAACCCAAGACCTCTAGCATGACAGTCCAACGCACTAACCATCATGCCACGGTTACCACCGCCAGTAAAGATGGTTGTGTCAAAACCTATCGACACGATGTCATCCTCCCAATCTTCTCTGGATGGGAAAATAACCTTAAAACCCTTACTAAGGCTCAAAGTAGGAGTGCAGTAGTCAGTGTCTATCGAGATAATATCGGAGGGAATCAATTTCGTTTTGTTGCTGTGACCATAAAATTTTGACAACCAGCTGTTTGATTCCTTCAGCCTAATAGCGCTGCAGGAAACTATGTATTTAATAAAAAGGTCGATTGGTAGAAGATCCAAAATAACGTTTAAGGCGTCCGTTGGGGGCAAGTACGCATAACCCCTGTGGTGCCCACGCAAGCTGTCCTCTAAACCTTCTTTAACTTATCAGCTAACACTAACTTAACAATTTTATTGTCTGATTCTTGTTATCGGTTTTCTACATTAATTCATGACTTAAGGCCTACTCCAAAGGAATGTAAAAGAACAATTTTAACAATTTTAATTTATTTAGACTTTAAATCAACATGAGAATACGGACTCAAAATAGCAACAGGTAAAGGGTATCTTTGAAATGGGATTGAAAAATGTTAAAGTCAAAGACTAGCATAGCAGCGTTGCAGAATTTGTTTAAAAGGCCCTTTAATACCATTTTGATATTATTATGTTTAAAGCAAAATATATTTTTGAAGTTGATACCTTCGTAAATTCTTGATGTAAGGAGGACGAAAAAAGGTAAACCTTATTTAAAGAAGTTATGCACAAACGAAAGTTATAATTGCAGGGACCTTGAAACGTTGTTCAATTCAAAACCATTTTTAATTTAATTTCATAATTTTTACTTGTATTGCAACTGGCACTTTGATGGAAAAGAAAAGAAACAAGAATATGTATGATTGTATTTTTTTATTAACTTCCCTTAGGAAGTTATTGCAATGGGTCCGATCTGTCAAATTGAAAATTTTGACATTTCTTGACGTTTCAAGGTCCCTAGAGATTTTTAGAAAGATGTCTGTACGTGCGTGTGTACGTACGTTCGCGACGTTTTTTTCGTCGTCCATAGCTCGAGAACCAGAAGAGATATCGATTTCAAATAAATTTTGTTATACAGATAATAAAGCAGAAAGATGCAGAAACGGCTCTCAAGAAAATTGCGTTTATGGTTTTTTTTACCATAGCAGTTTGAAAAAAAGGTGAAAATTTTGGTTATATAGTATATTTTAAAAAAAATCCATTTAACGGTTTTTTTATAAATCAAAAAAACTGAAAAAATATTTGTCACCTCCAAAATTTTATGACTTAAATATGATTTCATCTCCAAAACAATTTTGTGCAACGAATATTAATGTTTTTGACTTGATCGAATTGACTTTGATCGAATTGACAGTTTTTTTATAAAATAAAAATAAAAAAAAAACATTAGTCAAAATTGGCAAAAATTGAATATCGATTCAAATATCTCTTCAAAAACTTGAAATTTGGGCTTTAATCTAATTTATTTTATAAGAGATATTGTTTCAACATTCTGAAAAATGGTGGGAAAAATTCACAAACAATAAAAACCTAAAAAAAGAATTAATAAAAGTTGGTAAAAATTGATTTTCGGCTCAAATATCTTTTTAAAACTTTGAGATATTGGCTTTAATTTACTTTAATCTTTCAAAAAATATTGTTGTCAACATTCAGTAAAATTTTGAAAAAAATCGAATTGTCAGTTTTCTTACAAAAAATTAAAAACCGAAAAAAAATTTACAAAAGTTGGTAAAAAAAGATTTTCGACTCAAATATCTTTTCAAAAAATTGAGATACTAGCTTCTTACTAATTTTTGCTTATAAGAAATATTGTTTTCAACATTAGGACAAATTTTGAGAAAAATCGAATTGACAGTTTTTTACAAAAAATAAAAACCTAAAAAAAAAATTTATAAAAGCTGGTAAAAATTGATTTTCCACTCAAATATCTTTCAAAAATTTGAAATAGTGGCTTCAAACTAATTTTATCTTATAAGAAATATTGTTTTCGACATTAGATAAAATTTTGAAAAAATTCGAATTGACAGTTTTCTTACAAATAATAAAACCCTAAAAAAAAAAACAATACTAAAACTTGATAAAAATTTAGTTTCGACTCAAATAGCTTTTCAAAAATTAAAAATATTGGCTTCAAACGTATTTTATTTCATAGAAAATATTGTTTTCGATATTCAGTAACTTTTATATAAAAATCCAACAGTCCGTTTTTTCATAAAAAAAAAATCTACAAAAAATAGCACTCAAATTTGGTAAAAATTGATCTGAGTACATATAGACAAACTTTTAAGCAAGACAAATCGACAGACGGGATGGGAAGTTATCAGTGTGGGTCGCATCCCAGCCCCTTTTTTTTGTTTATCATTTCCGGTAGCCACGTGCAAAATTTAAGGTAGATAATTTTAAAATCTTAAATATAACTTCGCAACGAAACTCAATAAGAATCGTAGCTGTAAATTTTGTTAAAATATTGAACCGTGATCTGATAGAAATTGTAACTGAAGGAAAAAAAATCTGATACCAGTATACATCAACTGAGACAAATGAATTAATGACTTTATGAATCTTCATAAATTCTTGTTGAAAAAAATATAAAATGCGATTCTTTTAAGCGATCTTAACGAAACATTTGGATACACACAAGCCCTGAAATTTGAAACGAATATCTTATTTGAGTCAATAACAGAAATGAGAAATTCAATGGACAACTAAATCGATGGAAACCGGTAAATAACTTATCGAAATGTGTGAAACCGTTTGACTAACTTTTTCCAAAAGTTATATAGAAGGGAGTTTTGCCTTTATAAGTGGCACTGCATGCGCAACCAATTGCTTTACAATGATTTCAAAGTCAAGTAATTGACGCATTTCAATTTTCTAAAAGATCGAAATAGACAATCCACGGACCATCTAAATCTTGGCAAAAATACTCTCGAAAAATCTAAATAATGATCTCGTCTTAGCAGACCTCAGCTGTGTAGGAACTATAAATGAAATAGACATTCTTACCACCTGTAAATCTACTGAGCCAATTCAATTAAAGGCAAAAAGAAAAGCTTAACCATTATGGTAAGTGATTTAGCATGTGTGGCAGCCAAAAATCCTGCGTCTTCTTAGAAAATAAAACAAATGAAAATGGCTTAACATTAAGCCAAGGTAGCTGTAGCCCATGTCCTACCTGAATATTTGAAACATTTACTGAATATATCATCCATCGAAAATGACACACAGTACGCAATGCTGCTGCTGGAAGATGTCATTTTAGACCAACAAATAATACAAGTGTACATATAACGAATAGTCAACCACTGCAAAGAAAACCAAGCTCCAGAGGAAGATCGTATTCCTTATGAGTTCCTTAAAAATGTGAACTTCAAAAAATACGCTGACGATATTTTTATTTTAGTAGAAAGTATAGGTGGGATGCAACCTATGATAAGCCGACTTGAAAAATACTGTAGCATGCGTTACTTATAACTGGACAATCTAAAGTCAAAGAAAATTATTTCTCGAAACGGTACGGGGAGAAATGCTAGAAATAAGAAATGGACCTAGAAAAACGAATACAAACAAACATTATACGAAATACCTAAGTATCTTTCAGGAAATATTTACAAGAAAAACTGGAGGCATTCAAAGGCGCGAAAAACTGCAGTTGCAGAGAACAGTCTTTGCGATAAAAGAAATTGCCATAACCTCAGAGTAGGTACATAGTCTTCGAAGCAGTGATGATATTTTCCACGTGTTACTCTGCTGAAGTTTGAGACATCTACCAATTTGAAAAAGTGGAAAAACTACTACTTACGACTCCATTGCAACACTTCAAACTAACTGCTTCATCTTGAAGCGTCCCCTTAGATTGCGCTCACTTATTTAATATGAATTAGTCTTGTATATAAAATAGTCAATCATTTTTAAACTAGAAACTTTCAATTCTACAGTGAATGGTCGAGACTCCAAACTGAACAAAATATATCAGTAACAGATTCAAACATCGATGAATTAAGAAGAAATTAGTATAAACTAATCTAAAAGGTTGCAGACATCACACGCGACAATTTTCAGTTGGCAAGCGTAGAGAGCCAAACGATCTGCAACTTTGAGCTCATTGTTTGTATTGCATAAAACTCTCTTTTTAGGCTGACGGTAAAAGCCTAATGCTTATTGTGAACCATGTACACTTTAAAACAACAAGAAATAATAAAATCACTCATAATCACTCACTATTACAACTGAAATCTTTTTCAGAGTTCAATTATATTAAATATAAGTTTCATTATTCAGTTTTAAGTTTTTTTATAATTAATTTAATTGTTGAACTGAGAACTTAATTTTAAACAAAAAAAGCAAATACTTACGACGCAGAATCGTGCCAAAGAGCTAATTTCAAAACTCGCATGTTTGTTTAATATTTTCAAATCTGAATTTCCACTTTATGCTTAGTTCTCAATTATTATACCTAGTTTTACAAAACAGTGACCAAAAACCACAACTACACAAATATTCTTGTTGCATCTAAATTTGTCTCATTCAACCACATATAAAAAGATTCAAAATGTAATATTCAACAGAAAAATCCATATCCTTTTCCATTTTCGGACATCATCCGTAGAACACGTAGGTAAGTGAAAATGGGTGTTTTAAAACTTGTGTTTAGAAGGTGTATACTGTATATAGAGAAAGCTTTATAAACGGATGGGCTATGGGTAACCTGTGTCTCTCTGGCCTGTGGTTTACCATAAACGATTATTATAGCATTGCAATTTTCAATTGCACTCTCTTCATATAGCTGTGATTTTTCAATATACACATATATGGCCACATATTTACTAAAAAACCTCAAGAGAACCTCTGGACTAGGAAATATAATCCTCGCACTGAATAAACTGAAATGACATTTTATTTTTTTTTTCATTAAAATTTAAATGCAAATAAAATGTTGGAATGAAATTTCAAAATTACAAAAACAAAAAAAGGAACACGACATTTTAGTTGGGCTTTATTTATATTTACAGTAGTTGGCAGGTTCTTAAGGTATTTTTTGTTGTTGTTGTGTGTGTGGGTCTATAGGTGGGTATTTTAAGCCCGTATAAAGGTTTTATTCTTTGAATTCAGCATCGGTGCGACGAGATACCAACCATCATTATTATCATCAGCAGCAAGGAGAAAGGACGAAGGAGGACCAACCTTGGTTAGACCAACAAAACCTTAAACACATTTTCTCTCAATTTTATATTAACATTTTTCACAGCACACACATGTATTTACATAAATACAAAAAAACGAAATATCCACATAAAGACCTTTGCCAATGCTGTGTGGCCTCCCCTATACCCCCAGCTTGAGTGTCTCTAATCCCAAATAGACTTCTTCCATGCTGGGGTAACATTAAAATCATGCTATGATGACTCTCTCATTGCTGTGCGGTAAAGTTTTCTGAATGTGCACTCACTTACAAATAACTGCTTACAATTTCCTGTAGAGGTTTATTATATATTTTCGCACACAGGACTCTCGTTACTCCTTTTTCTCTGTGTGATGATTACACGGACAATATGATGAAGGCGTAGATGATTACATGAATATTAGCCAGGAAGTGGTACACTCGGAACTCACTGAAGTTTTTCCCCCATCACTCTCTCGGCATGTGACCATCAGTACAGTATTCGTATTCAAATGTCGACTAATAAAATTTATGAAATAAACTAAGCATTATATAAAGGACATTTTAGATATTGATGGGGGGACGGGGACGGGAACAGGGCGACTGAACACAAAGTAACTATTTGCATATCATCAATTCGCGAAATGGTATTAAGTTTAATATTTGTCCATTTGTTCGATATAAAGAATTTTCCAATTTCTTTCTTAATCCGTTAAAGTTTATCGAGAGCAGCAACGAAATTCCATCCCACAATAATTGTATGTCGCAATGGGATGCTCTGCCCTGATGTGAGTCTTGTGTCCTCTGTCCTGTTGTCGTGGTTGATTTTGTCCTTTTCATATAATCACGATTGACCAAGCAAGCAGTGAGTTAGCCAGAAAAGTCCCTTGGTGGATTTTTGGATTTTTCCAATCCTGATCCTGATGATGATGATGAGGACGAAGACCATGATGATGTGCTGTCACATGTGCCATTGGTTTGGTTTGGCTTGATATTTTGATTAAAGGAAAAGGACGACGAGACTCCTCGTTCTCTTCCTCGGTCTCGTTCTCGTCATCGTCCTGGTAGTCGTGCTCATCGTGTATGATGATGATGATTTGGCTCATCCTTTTGGGAAATTTCATCTACTATCTATGTACTGTCTATTATAGCCATCGCTCGTTATTCATGTTTTTATTGGAATGTAGTTATAGCCTTTGTGGAGAAGCACTCTATATTTTCCATGACAGTGATGCGGCGATGACGATGACGATGAGGACGACAACGATGGTGATAGCGCCAGAGCCATCATCTGAACAAAAATTGGTACTTCTGATGGGGACTTTTTTTCCTTTCTTGTTATTGGTATGTTGGTTGCTCATTTGTCCATCAGCACTTTCTCTCTGTCTCTTATTTCTCTATTGTGTTGATTATGACATCACAAAGAATTCAAAGGAGCATCCAATTTTCCTATTTGAGTGGGACATTATGCGACCAGTTATGATTATTGGCTTTGGTAGATACGTATCTATAGGTATGTATATACAGACAGACGTGTACATTTATATATTAATGACATTTGTTAGACATTTATATAATTGATGTAGGTTTATAATGTACAATATAGGAAGGTATGTGTACATAGAACCATTCTAATTGAATTTCCTATTGTTGAAATTGTCGTCGTCGTTTGAACAAAGGAATTTAGCTTATATGTTAGCTGTTAGGGATTTAGTGATAATTTGTTGCTAACTTATAGTTAAGTTACATTTACAATATGTGTTAATGCGTAATGTAACACTTGGCCATATACGGTTGGATTGAAGTTGATGCCTTGTAGATTCAACACGTATGCATAAAAGTCACGGATATTCAGATGCGAATGAGAAGAAATTTGGGAAAATGTGCAAAACATAATGAAAGATTGCCATATCTAAGTTGAAGTCTAATAAAGCCGCTGGAGCAGATGGCTTGAATGCCGAGCTCTTTAAAGCAGCTGGGCATAAGCTGGTTAGGAGCATGCACCAACTTATCTGTAAGATATGGTCGGAAGAAAAATGTCCGATGAATGGAACCTCGGTATTGTTTGCCCGATCCTGAAAAAAGGAGACCCTCTAAACTGCACCAACTATAGAGGAATAAGTCTACTTAACATCGCCTATAAAATCTTCTCTGCCGTAATATGTGAACGTCTAAAGCCAATCGTCAACAACCTGATAGGTCCTTATCAGTGTGGTTTTAGACCAGGAAAGTCCACAGTTGATCAAATATTCACATTACGGCAGATCCTGGAAAAAACTCAAGAACAACAAATCGACACCCACCATCTTTTCATCGATTTCAAGGCCGCATATGACAGCATCTACAGGGACGAGCTGTATAGAGCCATGTCTAGTTTTTGCATCCCTGCCAAACTCGTCCGTTTGTGCAGGATGACCATGGAGAATTCACGCTGCTCCATAAAGGTTGGAAACAACTTAACAGAACCTTTTGATGTCAAAAAAGGCTTTAGACAAGGTGATGCGCTGCCATGCGATTTTTTTAACATCGCGCTTGAAAGAATAGTGCAGAGCTCACAAGTCAACACTAGAGGCACTATCTTTCAAAAGTCTGTCCAATTACTGGCATATGCTGATGACATTGACATAATCGGAAGAACTCAGCGGGGCTTTTGTGAGTATTGAGGCAGAAGCGGCAAAAATGGGTTTAACGGTTAATGAGGGCAAAACAAAGTACATGCTGTCGTCTAGAAAGGACATACAATACCGACGTTTTGGTCAAAACGTCACAATCGACAGACGTAACTTTGAGGTAGTCAAGGACTTCGTCTACCTAGGCTCCGCTGTAAACGCAGAAAACAACACCCGCGCTGAGATGAAACGCAGAATAACTCTTGCTAACCGCTGTTTCTTTGGACTAAGAAACCAATTGAGTGGTAAAGTCCTCTCTCGAGGGACCAAAGTGTTGCTGTATAAGACCCTTATCATCCCCGTCCTGCTATACGGTGCAGAAGCATGGACCATGACAAAAGCGGATGAAAGCACCTTGGGTCGCTTCGAGAGAAAAGTTCTTCGTGTGATCTACGGTCCCGTATGCATCGAAGGGGAGTGGAGGAGAAGATGGAACGACGAACTGTACGGTCTGTACAGCGACGTAGTAAAAGTACAACGACTAAGATGGCTGGTTCACGTAGAGCGCATGGAAACCAATGCTCCGGCCCGGAAAGTCTTCGAATCCGCACCCACTGAGACTTTCAAACGCTGTCGACTTCTTGGCATAAACCAATAACTTAACTTTGGCTCCAGATAATCTAGTCTAAATCGCACAACCGAGACCGCCAATACACAGGCTCATTGCTTGAGATAACACGCTCATCAAACTTAACCTTGAATAAATCAATTATAAGGCGTTCTGTTTGGCTCGTTGCACCATCCTTTTTAAACCACATGTCGTCCAATTGGGGCCAAAAATAAGCTCTTATATGGGCACGATAACACTAGTCATTCACAATAACGTTACGATTGTTATCGGCACTTAAATCATTTTGTACTGGTATGAATGTAACGTAAAATACGCCATAATGTGGTTTAAGCGATGTCCAATTCTTGAAAACGCTGCCGTGGATCTTTCGCTGTACGAATACTGCACGATAGCGATATTTTCGATACTTCGAGCAACTTCCAAACTTAGAAAGAATATTTTTGCAGAAGTTGCTAATTCGTGTACTCTACCTTACTGAAAGTGTTGAGTTAACTAAACACATTTTATGACATGCGAAAGTGTGCAATCAAAAATAAATTTAAAGCTTTCCAGTCTCTATTGAAAAACCGGAATAAAATGTGTAGTAATATTTCCCATGGCGTGATGTTATGCGAAGGACTGTCATGCAGAGATCTTGAGTTCAATAAATACCTGTACCACTTTAAATTTTTTTATCATCGGTACATCTTCTTGTGGGAAATTGACAAATTCTATAAAGATTTCTTCTTGTCATGAAATAGGTTTTTTCAAATAAGAACTTTAGATTTGGCTTAAAAAATTAAAAAGAGTTTCGAAAATTGTAATACTTTCCTAAAAAAATCCTGAGTTTTCAACAAGATTCAAGCAGAAACGGAACGATTTTAAAGCTTTTGTGGAATTTTTTAGGAAGCCATGTTGATTTTAAAAACCAACAGAACACAAGAAAACACTACTTTTAAGTAATTTTTTATACGAACTTTACATTTTGAAAATTTGACATAAACACGTTTCTACAGAATCTGTAACCAATAAACATAAAACGAGAATATTCGCTAAGCAGTTCTTCCTAAAATTCTATGAGTCTCTAACTATTTTTTTAATAATAAAGAACCTTAATAAAATCATAAAATAAATTTGGCAGGTTTGACTTTTGGTGCTGTGCAATAAACCTAAATTTCAAAACGTGGCCTTTTTGTCATTTAACAAAGTTAAATTCGTTAAATAAAAATAGTTTTTGGATCGAAAATGCAACTCAAGTGAAAGGTACTAAGTTTGGACCATTAAACAATGGAGAATCTTCATTGTTTTAGGATAGTAATTTATGATATTTCTGACATGAAAATCTAATTGCGAGTCTTTTCCATATCAAGAATTGATGTGTAAACCCATAAACCCGAACAACCCGGTAAGATTGACCCTGCTGATGAGAATTAATAACCTTCTGATGGCATTAAATTAAAGGTAACCTTTATAATTCAGGGAATAGAAAAGCTTCGAATGTTAGGGTAGGTTAGGTTAAAGTGACTGCAGATACTGAATCCACACACTAAGGCTAAAAGAAAAGCCCTATTGTTATGCCACATGAATCTAGAGAATTACTTCTTACTAGTCGAACCATTTTGAGCTTTTTATAAAGCGAGGAAGATATTTGATATGCTTATTAGCTAGTTCACTGAGATTGTCAAAAAATTGTTCTCCCAGATGAAGCATGCGTCTTAGTGAAAGAGCAAGGCAAGTGCAGATAAGGTGCGAGGTTGTTTCCTCTTCTTCCCCGTCCATACAGCTCCTGCAGAAGTCATTTGAGGCTAAGCCCAGTCGACACCAAGTCGTATTGCGTGTCTACTTATATGAGTTTTGTGGCTGCCTACGTTGTTAAATTGTGCCACCTAGAAATTGTTATCGTAAGAGCTGTTTCTACTAGCAAAAGTTTACATGCAGCAATCGGTATACCTATCTTCTCCCTTTTAGGTGAAATAGGTATGATGGTTCCATTTTAAGCGAGCTCATCGGCTCTACAATTCCCTGTGATGCCTCTGTGGTCCGGCACCCAACAAAAATGAACGTTAGATTGCTACGCCTTCTCCATAAGAGACGATCGACAATCGAGGGCCGTTTGAGATTTGGTTGAGACACCGTCAAAAGATTTAATAGTAGCCTGACTATCAGAGAAGATGTGGATATCAGAAGTTGATATCTGATTTTATTTATGTATAAGTTGTCTTTTCTTATAATTTCTTTGAAATGTTTTCCATCAATTTTATTTTAATGGATTATTGCTAATAAAATTATTTTTTAAATATTTAACTTTGTTTTCGATTTAAATAATTTCTTTTTCATGAAAAAATATCCTACAGGATTTTTAAAATAACATTTTATATTGAAAATTTGCGGAAAGAGAGTTCTGCAATCTAAAAAAGAAAATATTTTAAAGGAAAATTGAAAGTCCAATATTCATTCTTGGAAAACGATATGTTGAACAATTTAATCATATTTAGGCCATCAGTGATGTTTTTGAGTGAAAAATTTTAATTGAAATACAATAAAAGACAGAGCTATTTTTAAAAATTCATTTTAATTTTGATAAAAATAAATTATTATTCTGTAGGAAGTTTTAGACTTTATTTGAAGAGATTTGTTCGCAAAATTAAATATTTATTACGTAATTTAAGAAAATTGTGTCTATAGATAAAAGAAACTTTATTTTTTCTTGTAAAACCAAACCTACTGCCAAGTTTATTTTTGTATTTAAATTAAGATACGCAAAATTAATAATTGTTTACATATTGTCTACAGATCGTAGAACAAACTGTCGAAATCGACTGTTTTCTGCCAATACATAACAAAGTAAAAAGTTTTCACCTAGCTTAGCTCAAGAACTCACGCAAAAAATATGCATATCTTTTTTATATCATTTTCATAGATCCTGATTTTCCCTAATTAATGGTTATACTTAAAGTACCTTGGTAATTATCTTCATTTCAACGATCTATACCTCTGCCATGAATATTTACATAAAACTTAACTAACCTTTTGAACTATCCAAAATCTTCCTTTCAGTTCATTAATCGCATTTTATTTAGCAACGCACTATACTGAAAGGACACCGCAGCAAACCGCTCGCGTCGAATGGGCTAACAGAGTTCTTGCTGCAACAGGAACCAATAAACCCTCTACATCTAAACGTGAAAGGTCTATTCAGTAGCACTTCCCTCAATCCCATCAAGAAACAAGCCAGTTTCAGTGAAATCACGAAGGGCAAAGTCGTAGTTGAAATCATTGACAGGAGCAATGATGAGTGCACAATATCGGCTGATCGTTGCCTCAATGAAACTCTGACCCGTATGACGCTTCGGTTGGTTAATTCGAATCTAAATTAATTTGATTTCAACATCAGCACCTTTTGCCACACCCTACTAAAAGTTTAAATTTAAATTCTTTTTTTAAATTAAACTTCTTTTTATCATTACAAGCTGTTATTGCCGTAAATATTTATAATTATAATTAAAGCTTGAAATAAATTTTAACTAAGCCAAAACTAAAATTAATTAAAAATTATTTTAGAAAATATTAGATCCACAAATATTTAAAAATCTCTCTTATAAAAATCAACTCTGAATAACCTTAACGAATAAAGTTGAACATATGAATAGTAAATGTAAAATATTTTCAACTTAAAGAATTTTCCAACCACAACTTTGTAAACCTTAATTTACTCTTTTCTTTACTCTATCTCTATAAAACGACGCATAGCAATGAAGAACATTTTTAATAAAAAATTTAATTTACAAGATTCATCTCCATCAATCAAATTGGATTTTAGAATTCTACAGAACACCTCCATACCCTTCCCAACCCATCTATTGTAACCATAGGATTAAGAAAGATTTAACAAAATGCTTAATCGAGTTAAGAGGAGAAGTAGAGCATAATACCTACACAAAAAAGAACACCCGCTTCAAATTTGTTCACTTTTAAGAAATTCACTTCTGTAAATACTTGAATGTTATAAATCAAAAAAATTCTCCCAGAGTAATTATTTTGGATTGTTTTTAATTATTGTAGGATATCTCTTTTCAAAAAAAGGAAAAAAAGAACAAGACCTATTCAAAGCCTTCATTTTATTTTATTTTAAACAAGGGAATCGATTTTTCTTTAAAAGTACGTATACGCTACGTGTACCTACTCGAATTCAATAATTACCATTGATATTAAAAAAAGGATAAAAAGGATATAAAAAAAAAACAATTACTATTCTTTTTTCCCTTTCCATAAATGAATCTATATAACCTTTGACTTTTTTGTCTTCTTTTTGATATCTTCTACAGAATTCATCGTTGGACTGAAGGACGTATCAGTGACCATTCCACAAGCAGTTCGACGAGGTGGCAATGCACTTTTCATATGTAATTACGACATGGAAAACGACACTCTATATTCTGTAAAATGGTACAAAGGACGAAGGGAATTTTATCGATACACCCCAAAGGAAAATCCGGCTATGAAAACTTTTCCATCTGCCGGAATAAATGTTGAGGTATGTTTATATAATGCTGTGCTGGTGCATATACCCAAGTTTTATAGCCTTTTGCACATGATCATGATATTGTAGGTAAGGGTAGGTAAGGTATAGACTTGTTGTATGATGTGGCAATATGTAGAAGGAAAAGGTATCTGAAATATTTTATAGTATTTGTTTTTTTCTTTTTATTTTTTAACTGTATCCTGGAACCCGAATTTGAAATCGAATACTTTTATCTATGTGTAAAAGTTACTTTTTAACACAAAGTGGTATATCGACAATGTTGTGCATTGAACAAATGGGGAAAAGGGAAAAAATGTAATCGACTTTTAGCCCAAAACCTCATTCATATACATAGGTGGTATGGGTTTCCATAGGGGATCAGATATAGAGAAGAGGACTCAAAGGTACAAGTCCAGACATTTGGATCCTAATGACCATGGCAATTAGCTAGCTTCATAAAATGTAATACCGAAAGATTTGTATGCAAAGTGCAATGGGATTTTACGGTATAGGTAAATGCCTTCAGTCCTTTTGCTACCTTCATGAAAGTGGTTAACTTTTTGAAATGGACTGGACAAGTGGACAGGGCATACGGGACGGAAGTATTGGAATATCTTTCTATGAACTCTTATATGTTTTCTTTCTTTTTATTGCTGAAAGTTTTGAACAAAAATTTTAAATGTTCTGTCGGTTTTCAGTTTAAATGGAATGGAATTCAAGATCTTTCTCAAGAACGTATACTTTTTTAGTTTCTTTGCAGTAAACTCAGGTACCTACTTACAGAATATTTTTATAAGTTAATAGGAAAAGTATAGATTTTGGAAAAATAACTTGAAGTAACAAAGTTTGTGCTTCAAACAACTTGAAGATGTTATAGAATAATAAAAAATCGTTTCAATAAATGAAATCAGATATACATATATATGTTTATATTTCTTTATTTGACTAATTCGAAAAAATGAAGTGAACAGGATATAACATACAAAAACAATTAAAAAGTGGAGAGTTTAATTTTGCACATTTTGAAAACAAAATTTAGGGGTCAGTTGTTAAAATTTGTCATTGAAATGTTTCTTATTAACTTACCATAGCAATTTATTACAATCGTAATAATTTTTCGAATTGAACAAAAAATAAAATCTAAATCAAAGGTTTTAAGAGATATGTTCGCAAGAATCAGAGAATGCATCTTTAAAATAAACATTTTTTTTTACAAGGAACAAAGACATCAAAAGATGCAGAAAGAACTTTCTAAAAATTGGAATTGATATAAATGTGAATAAATAAAACCAACGGTTTTTTAGAAATAAAAAACTGAATCAAAATATTATCTTCAAAATAATTAAATGCACTGAGAATAACGTTTTTGACATGTGGTAAAATTCTTGGTAAAATCGAAGTGACGAAGTGAATAAAGAGATAATTTCCCATACGTAACCGTCTTTCGATTTGTCTAAAACTTTTTTAGGTTTTCATGTTTTGCGAAAAAAAAGTTGTCACTTGAACTTTTCTAATACCAAAATACCAAGAAGTTGGCACCAATATTTTGTAAAAGGTACAATAAACTAAAACTATCAATTTGATTTTTTTTTAAATTGTACCTTATGTCCAAAACGTTATTCTTATGTTACATAAACTTATTAAGTTTGTAAAATTTTCGAGATTATAAATATTTTGTTCTTTTAATTTATTAAAGAAACCATTGATTGATTTTACATCTTAATGTGTTATTATCGGTATAACTAAATTTATTTAAAGTCGATATCTTTACTATTTACTCAGGTAGGTTAAGTTAGATTAGGTTAGGTGAAAGTGGCTTATTCGCAAATAATTGATATGGGTTCTATGTTCATATCTGAGAAAGAGGTATATGCTGAACTTTCTAGCTTAGATTGTAGTTTAAGCATGGGACCCGACAATATACCCGCAAAGTTTTTGAAAGAGTGCGCATGTAATTTGTCGAAGCCCTTGTGTTACATATTCAACCTATCTCTTCGAAGTGGTGAGTTTTTGGATACATGGAAATTTTCCTATATTACTCCCATATATAAATCTGGCTCTAAGCAATCTGTGGAAAATTATAGACCCATTGCAAAGTTGCAACTGATTCCAAAGATTTTTGAATCGATTGTGAAGAAGAAAATCTATGAAGTAGTGAAAAATCATATATCGGTTTACCAACATGGTTTTGTTCACGGGCGATCTACTGCAACTAATTTGACTATTTTTGTAAACTTTTGCTTGAATAACATGGAAAACAAACGTCAAACCGATGTAGTTTTCACAGATTTTTCTAAAGCATTTGATAGGGTAAGCCATAAAATTTTATTAAAAAAACTTTCCTTCTTGGGAATTCACTCAACACTCCTTAAATGGTTCAGTAATTACTTATGCAATCGCTCACAGTTTGTAAAAATTGGATCTAAATTATCTTTTAAAATTCATAATTATTCTGGTGTGCCTCAGGGCAGTCACCTTGGACCCTTGTTATTCCTACTCTTTATTAATGATCTTCCTGTAGTGATTAATTGTTCACAATCTCTGATGTTTGCAGATGATGTAAAAATTTTCAAGTCAATCAAGTCAGTTGCTGATTGTTTGGATTTACAAAGAGATATTGATAAATTGAACGAATGGTGTACTATTAACTCCTTGTGCTTAAATACAAATAAATGTGCACTTATGTCTTTTTCAAGGTCCGCCGTGCCTATAATGTTTGAATATAATATTGCTAACGTTTCATTGCAAAGGGTTGTAAGCCAAAAGGATTTAGGGGTCATTTTTGATCCACACTTATCTTTCAATGTTCATATTGATTATGTTATATCGATAGCTAACGCTATGTCTGGATTTGTGTTCAGGAACTCTCAAGAATTTCGAGATCCTTACACACTGAAATCCTTATACGTAGCTTTAGTTCGTCTCATTTTGGAATATTGTAGTATTGTATGGTCTCCTCTTTTTAAAAAAGATTTTATACGTATCGAAAAAATTCAAAAACGATTCTCTAAATATGCGATTCGAAAACTGAACTGGTCTAATTCAATGCCATCTTATAATAGTAGGTGCTTACTAATTGGTTTAAAACCTTTATCTTGTAGAAGAACTTATTATTCGGTAATATTCGCCAGAGATGTAATCACGGGACATATTGACTGTCCCCCTCTTTTGGCCTTGTTCGGTATATATGCCCCTTTTAGATTCTTAAGACCAAAAAGTAATGATTTTTTGCATATTCCTCGGCATGTTACAAATTATGGTCAAAATGAACCAGTTACTAATGCTTGCATAAATTTCAACAAGTATGCAAATGTTTTCGATCTTAATCAAAATAGAAATAGTTTTAAAGCTATTATTATGGAAAGCATTGTCTAAAGTTATGTATGTCAATCTTTTTTCTTGTTTGTATAAATTTTTATCTTGTATATATATATACATTATATTTTATTATTTTTAAGAAATATTGTACTTAGTCTAAGAGAGTCATAATACTTATAGACGTTAATAAATAAATAAATAAAGAATAGTAGTCCCCCAGTTGAAGTTTGCGTATTTGTGAAAAAGCAGGGCAAGTCCAGATAATGTAATGAAATGAAATGTGAGAGATTGTTTCCTCTTCTTCCTCGTCCATATAGCTTCTGCAGAAGTAATTTGAGGCTAAACCAAATCGTATTGCTTGTCTGCCTATATATTAGGAAGCTAATACGAAGTCTGCTTTGAGATAGCACGTCTTTAGAGCACTTTAGGTCCAGTGAGTTTCATGGCTGTGCATGTTGGTAAATTGTTCCACCTAGAGGTTGCTATCTCAAAAGCTGTTTCTTTTAGCAGAAGTTTACATGTAGCTATCGGTATACCTATCTTCTCCCTTTCAGGTAAAATAGGTATGACGGTTCCATTTTTAGCGAGTTCATCCACTCTACAATTTTCCGTGATGTCTCTGTGTCTGTGGCCCGCACCCAACATACATAGGTGAATTTGAATGAATGAATTGCTGCGTCATCTCCATAAGAGACGATCGACAATCGAGGGCCGTTTGGGTGTTGGTTGAGAAACCGTCAAGAGATTCAATAGCAACCTGACTGTCAGAGAAGATGCGGGAATCGGAAGTTGATATCACGTTTTCTCTTAGCCAGGAGAGGACCTCTTTGGTCGCTAAAATTTCTGCTTGGAAGACGCTACAATGAATAAAGAGACGGAAAGAGATGCACCACTACTAACTCCCTCTTTTGTCTTGGATCCAACTGTATAAAAGTTAGTACTTTTGTCATCCAGGAGTTTTTTGTCTTCCCATTTATCTTTGGGTGGAATGAATACCTGGAAGTTTTTTTTTCAAATTGGAGTTTTGGAATAGTGTAGTGTATGTACTTTGGTATATAGAACCAAAGCGGTTCAAAATGATGGATTGCCCCCATTATTGTAGGTTCATTGAGATGAGGCGTTGAGTCTTATAGCTGTACTCGCTGCCATTTGTTTGCTGAATATGTCAAGGTGTTTCAGATGGAGGAGAGTGTCTAACTCTGCTGAGGGTGTGGTTTTCAATGCCCCGCTTATGCAGAGACATGCAGTACATTGGACTCTGCTGAGTTTGTCGTAATATGTGACTTTCTCCAGTGCAGTCCCCCATACTGCAACTCCGTACATAAGTATTGGTCGGATGACCGATGTGAATAGCCAATAGGTTATGCGAATTTAAAACCCCATTTGCTTCCTATGGCTTTCTTGCAAAGGAAAAGAACTACTGTTGCTTTTTTAACTCTTTCCTGAATATTAGATTTGCAACTTAATTTTTTGTCCAATATCAGACCAAGATATTTGGCTTCATTGTTAAAAATTAGTGGTTCACCTTTTAATGAAGGAGGTACAGTTAATGGGATCTTGTATTTCCGTGTAACAAAGACGAGGTCTGTTTTTTGAGCATTAATACTAAGCCCGAGAGTCCCAGTTTCACCATCTGCCAACGGTCAAAGATAATCGTACCAATAATATTGCTCCTATCAATGACCGCAAGTATGATCTTGTTGCGTCCTTTAAGTACGTCACTAAAAGGTTTAGTGAGAGGTACTCTAGCAATGTCGGGAGTGCTGGTGTTCTGCACTTTGTGCTTTTTAGGGACGGGAGTCGACTCTTCCAAAGACCTTTGGCACTTTTGCGTGGAGTCGTAGTTGATGTTGGTCTTGTTTAGGATGGATTTAGCCCACTCCTGCCTCTTGCTAAGGATTGGATTACTTTGATCTCCCAATGTTAAACCACGGGATTTAAGAATCCTCATCGCATAACGCCGTTGTTTATTTGAGCTCCTAGGAGCATCCTGGAGAAGTTTAATCTTGTTGGTAGTGGAAAGATCATTATTCAAGAACTTTCCACTACCGACCTGAGGAAGTGTTTTCGTCAACGATACGTCCTGTACCGTACTAGAAGATGGGCAGTGACTTGGCACAATCCCTTCTCCGATGATTGGCACAGGTGCAACGACAGCCGACGTTGCCACCGAACTGCTGCCCGGTGTAGCTGGAGCACCGGTATTAGTTTGACGTTTTTGACGGCTGAAGGTTACACACGGCTGTAGGTTACACACGCACACATTTCTCTAAAAATATTTTATTCAGATTTAAGAGATCTTGATACGTCGATAGTTGTCAAAATGTGCAATTCGTCACATCGGACCGATTACAAGAACTTCTTAAAATTGAAAAAATACTTTTAAAGTTGTTAAAAAATTATTTTATCCTCACATATCTTTAAAAAAATTAAAGATATTGGCTTAAAACTAATTTTGTGCTACAAAAAAAAAAACATTTTATTTACTTATTTTTCGTTCGAATATCTCAGGAATAAATGAACAAAATATTGTTGCTTGCAAAAATTGTTTCATTTTTTTTATAGAAATCCAACTATCAATATAACAAATTAAAACAAAAACTGTCAAAAAATTCTTAAAGTTGGTAAAAATTGTTTTTAATAAAATGTCTCGGGAACAAAAACAAATATTAAAATAAAACTTATTTGGTCAAATGTTAAATATTGTAGCTAACTTTTAAAAATATTGTAGTACCCGTGACATGATAGTAAGTGCGTTAGACGATATGCCAGAGTTTTTTTTTTCACGAGTACTGCCTCTTGGGAGGAACTGACAAATTCTGAACTGAGTAATTCTTCCCATGAAAAGTGGTTTCCCAAATTCGCCGTTCGGATTTGGCTCAAAACAGTAGGTCCCCTCCATCCCTTACAACCTATAATCACAGGAATAGCCGGAGTTGTTAGGCACCAATTTCTGATTATTAATTTGTTTAGAAGTGACCCCAAAATCTAAGAAGTTAAAAGATAAGTCCCTTTGCTCAAATTAATTAAGACTTGCAATATAAAAACGGTATTTCCGTAAAATATTATAACCCTTTAATGACTGCGCCAGAGACCTGGAAGAGTTCTAGCGATTAAGTCACCGATCATGCTCATATGGGAAGGGTTGGTGAATGCGTACGAATGATAAATAAATACTTTTGAAATGTGAAGAAAAGGTTAAAAAGATGACAGAAGAACTTGTTGAAATTTATCTTGCCGCATACAAAAACTAAACTTGATGTTACAACAACTTAAGCGTAGTCACAAAACATCTAGTTTTAAACACCTCACTGCCCTCCTTAACCCGAATTATTCTAACTTATGTAAAATCATGCTTTAATATGTACTTAAAATAAAGTCAAAGTGCTCGACATACTGAATTAATAGTACAAGGTTTTTGATTTTTGGTAGACCCAAATATTCCTACGGAACTACTCAAGTACTTTACAAATCTGGGTATAATATATTTCAATTCTCTTCTTAGTAGTAAAACCAAATCCCTTAAACAATTGAAACGAAAATATTCCCCTAGCTTAAACCAGGAAATAAAAAAAAAAAAAAAACAAATCCTCATTAAGTTCCAGATCACCTCTTTTTCGTGTTGTCCCTGTTGCTGGTATCATTATGAGTAAAACCGAACAACAAAACTATACATCGCCACACATTCTACCACCAATAAAACCCACAAAAGGACACCTTCCTCTCTTACCCCCCATCCCCCGCAGGAAAAAAACTTCAAATCGAAATTAATCCCCCGGAATATTCTACTTAAATGTGCAACGTTATACGTTGCACTCCGCAGCAGGACGAAAGCGATGTCGGGCGGTGTGTTCGCCTCCGGAAAACAGAACCATTTTCATTGAAAGTCGCACAGAACGATGAGTGGATTTCCAGTTCTCTTATCATATTATTGTGATTATTATTATGAGAGTTTTTTTTTTTTGTTTTTCTGATGCTGATGCAACTTATTGAATGAGAATAAAATTAAAACCTGTGTTAAACATGGATAATGTCCTCTCGATATGCGGTTATGGTTAAATATATTAAAAAATCCCAATTTTCATCATATCACCCTGGCAACCTTCGCACAAGTGTATTGAATGTTAAAAATGAGACAAACAAAAAATTACCTATACGGAACACACATTTTCGTACTTGCATACCTAGACTGGCTTAAATAACAATAATTGATGTCCTTCGAATGGGTGGAGTGTTAACTATGTTAAGGGTTAAGTCTTGGATTTGCAAAAAAGAAATACTTCATTATTTATAGTGCTTTTCATAAGCGTGTGAATTAGAGATTTTTAAAGTCCAATCACACCTTTTTTTTAACTTGATCAACTACAAAGCATGAAGATGGTTTATTAAGTCTTCATCAGTGGTTTGGCAAAACCCGACCCTTATCCTTAGAATTTTTGCATATTTTTTATTTGATTCTGCAAGAGAAGTGGTAGGGGTATTAAAAATATGGTTATTAATTTTTCATTTGATTTGGCTCATCAGGGTAACGTAACGCAATGAAATTTTGCATAATTTTATAAATACTCATCGTATACAGCTATCTTCATGCGTATGTATGTGTGTATTCGTGTTCATAAATGAATATTGTCATTGGTTTGGATCATGGATAATTTGTATAAGAGATTGAAGGTGTCAGGGTTTTTGGTTTAAATATTATATATATTTTATGTATTTGGGTGTATACGATGATGGGTTTGACTATATGTATATTTGTGCTTTTTAATGAGATGCATTTTTATTTAAAGTTATGGTCAACTTATTAAAGCATGTGATAGTCTTTTGATGATATTTTAATTGGATTCCTTTTTACATCACGCACAAAGGTGGATATTTTGTAACACAAAGGAAAATTAATTATTGAAAATTGGAATTGATTTTTTTTTTTATTTAAATATTTGTGTGTGTGTAATATAATTTGTATTGTATAAACCTTGTTGGTGGAAGGCTATTAAAGAGGTGGCTTCGCACCTAAAAGAGATAAAATTGTATAAAAAAGTTTGATGATGACGATCAGCTCTTTGTTGTTTTTTTCAATAAAATTCAAGTGTTTTGATTGTTTAATTTTAAAATGTATATGTACAGTGTTAATTATACCAAAAAATAGATTGTTATTTTATTGTTTAACTTGTGGGCTGGTTTACCGGATAAAAGCATTGAGAATATTAAGGTCAAGAAAACGTACTGTTTCTTGAGCCATGTATTAATCTGGAAAGTTAATTTTTTTTAACACTTTCTCATGATTTTTCGTAAATGATTGCAATTTTGAAGAACTTCTTAATTTAGTTCATTGAAGAACTCGGCAAATTATGGATTAATATTTATTACAATTATTGTTTCTTGTAAAGGGTATTTTCTTAAGAAATAATTTTCAAGAAGAAATAAAACGTATGAGAGAGGCTGGGATGCGACCCATATTAATATGTTTCCATCCCGTCTGTCGTTTTCGGGTTTTGTTAACAATATAAACAAATACATACATTTTTTATTAAAAAAAATATAAAAAATTTACCGAATGTCGAAAACAATATTTTCTGTGAGATAAAATTAGTTTGAAGCCAATATACAATTATAATATTGAAACAATATTTGAGTCGAAAATACTTTGTTACCAAGTTTTAGTATATAAGTTATGGCACCAAGAAATAATAACAACAAAAAGCCATACAAATCTAACAAAGGGATCATTGTTCTATTAAATGAACTTGATATTTATTGTGTGCCAAAGAATCCACTCGGACACAGAAAACACAAAGTATTGCATCATTGTTTTCTTCTATAAACAAACCAAAATGTCGCAGCATCTTGCAACACGCACCAACACACACAGCATCAACTTAATTGCAGTATAAAAACCATCCGGAGTTGTCCAGAGGCAGCATTACGTTTCAGATTACTCAAGCGGTTCGATCGGGCATTAATTACCATTACCAAAAATTGTAAAGATATTTTTAAGATTTCAATTTTTTTAAATAATTTTTTTTTTTATTTAATTAAAAGAATTTAATTTATATACTTTGTTTTTAGGTTTTTATTTTTCGTAAAAAAATGTAATTTTCTCAGAATTTGAACGAATGTTGAAAACAATATTTCTCATAAGATAAAATTAATTTGAAACTAATATCTCAATTTTTTAAAAATAAATTTGAGTCAAAAATCAATTTTTACCAACTTTTAATTATTTTGTGTATTTTTTAAGGTTTTTCCTAAAAATTTTACTAAATGTTGAAAAAAATATTTTTTAATAGAAAAAAATAGTTAAAAGCCTATATCCCCAATTTTTGAAAAGATATTTAAGTCGAAAATCAATTTTACGAACTTTATGTAATGCTTTTTTAGGTTTTCATTTTTTGTTAAAAAACGGTCAGTTCGATTTCTCTCAAAATTGGATCCGTAAAAAATATTTCTTTCAAAAACAGAATTGGTTTAAAGACATAACCTTAAATTTTTGAAAAGATTTTTGAGTCGAAAATCTATTTTTACCAACTGTAATGCAATGTTTTTTGAGGTTTTTATTTTTTTTTTATAAAAAAAAACTGTTTATTCGATTTTTCTCAAAATGTTACCATATGTCAAAAACGTTATTTATGTTTGCAAACAAATATTTCGAAGATAAATCATTTTTTGTTCGTAAAATATTAGAAGCGAACAATATTTTATTTAATTTTTTTTAAAAAATAAATTGCACGAATGGGTCGCATGAACTTGCTCCTGTATGAACAAAATCTGTTTAAAAAAGTACCTGCATATATGAGATTTAAAAATATACCTGCAAAATAAGGTTGTTTGATTTTCCAAAAAAATCTCAATTTTTCAATTTTTTTGTTTAAAAATTACTTAGACCGGTTTTATTTCAATACATTTTTTTATACATAAAAATTTTCCATTTTTCTTGAAAATATGCAGCTATTTAGTGATTGTAAATATAACTTCGTTTTAGATTTGAATTTCGTTAAAAATGAGGACCTTTTTTGAGATATCGGATCTTAAAAAAATATTAATATTTTTTCAAAAATCCAAAACAGAAATATACACTTTTGATCGGTTCATTAGTTTTGAGAATTATTAAAACATAATTGCGGTTCTATGAGCGGTACCTTTCTGGAGCAATACAAAAAATACAATTTTTAACTAAAAAAAGCAAAGTTAAGAAAAAGAATTTAAAAACAAGTTAATACGAATAAATCGCTCATGGCGAAGGGACATTTTTTTGCCGAGAAAAAAATTTAGTCGGGACGAATCATCATCATTCGTTAGCTGTCTCCCTTTTGGCTCTCATACTGAACTAATTTTAACAAATAAGGTTTAAAAAAAAAGAGAATTTTAAGTAGGCTCTGCGAAATGTATGTTATTGAATATTAATTTATAATTTGTTGAAAAAACTTAACTTTTTATTATAATAAAAATATGAATTAATCGGCAAATATTATGTTAAGTGAAATGGTTTGTGTATTTGAATGAACTTATGGAATACACACCAGCTTTTGTCGGTAAACTTATTTTTCAGGTATTTCTTTTGAAGATACAAAAGCGTGATTCATTCCAAGACACAACTCATCCTAGAACAACTCATCCCGGAAATCAAAAATACTTGTAAGCATACTTCACAAAAACAATTGTTTGTGTATTCAACTAGTTGGCTCAAAGCTTTTTCCGTTGGATGGCTTTATTTTAATTTCATATTAGAAGAAGCAGGATGGAAAATAATTTATATGAAGATAAGAAAGAGGCAGAACATGTATGTTTAAATTGTTAAACGATCGCCTATTGGTTGTGTAGTTCGGTAAGTGTCTAAAACGGATAAGGAATAGGTCATTGGCGAGCTCAGCATTATTTATATAGAAAGATAAAGACATGTTTATGATAATAATGAAGGAATTGTATCTGTGGAAGAAGGTGCTTACTTCAATCCAATCACATTCCTTCTTTCCTACAAGTTTTCATACGAACAGGTACAGGAAATTTGTATGCATGTGTTTTTTATAGTCAGGCTCTTGTGCGTTTTGGATTTTAGTTGTTAAGTGACACGTAGGCAGTAGTTGCAGAGGCTGTACGTTATACCTTTATACAGGCCCGGACTAATAGGGGGCTAGGAGGGACTGCAGCCTTGGGCCCCACGGAAACGAGGGCCCCATGCCATTAAGAAATTTAAACTGTAAAACCGCCATATTCAAAGTATACGAGCTAATAAACTTAGCACAAATTAATCCCCAAATCTAAAAAACTCGAAAGCTATATACCCGAAAAACGTTTAACCCATAAAGCCCAACTCGCAAGTAGTCCCATCTTATGCCATCAAAATTGGCAACAGAAGTAACAAGTTGACGGTCTTTTTATTTAGTATGTGCTTAAATCACTTATTTTCAGCATTTTGGAAATGTCGTGAGTAATGTAAAGAAAATAAACAACTATAGTACACACAATTAAAATAGGAATAGAAAAAAGAGATGAGTTTATAAAAATGTTTTCAAAGTTCCTTACTTACTTACTTAAGGTGGCGCTACAGTCCGGGGCGGACCTGGGCCTCAACCAACAAGCATCTCCAGCCAGCTCGATCCCTAGCTAGCTGTCTCCAGTTTCGCACGCCAAGTTGGTTGAGGTCCTCTCCCACCTGGGTGCGCCATCTGAGTCGCGGTCTTCCTCTACTGTGCCGTCCCTCGGGATTGGATTCGAAGACCTTCCGGGCTGGAGCGTTGATGTCCATCCGCTCTACATGACCTAGCCATCTAAGCCGTTGGACTTTAATTCTGTTAACTAGGTCAGTGTCGCTGTACAGCCCGTACAGTTCGTTGTTATATCTTCTCCTCCATTCTCCATCTATGCGTACGGGACCACAAATCACCCGAAGAATTTCAAAGTTCCTGCGTTGTTTTATTTTCATGATCCATGTTTAAATTCTGTAACTCTCGTTTTTAATGTTCCTGCAACCACACATCTACAGAATTAAGTCGATGAACACTGAAAATTGAAACAAATCTTATTTTTTTTTTAACGGTCTGAGCGAGAATTAATACATAATTTGTTACTTATAATTTTTAGAGTTTTGAATAATCAAAAATAAATGGTCTGACGGTATGACGGTTTTAAGTTCATGGTTTTTGGATTAATTATAATTCGGTTTATGATAGTTTAAAGCTTTTGAGTTTACGATTTTTTATTTGTGATTACAAAATGAACACCTGATGAATTATTATTATTATTATTATTATTATTATTATTATTATTATTATTATTATTATTATTATTATTATTATTATTATTATTATTATTATTATTATTATTATTATTATTATTATTATTATTATTATTATTATTATTATTATTATTATTATTATTATTATTATTATTATTATTATTATTATTATTATTATTATTATTATTATTATTATTATTATTATTATTATTGTTTTCTTTATTTTTTTCTTCACAAAAATACAGGCTCACTTACATTTTAAAGATTTACAAGCATGGCTAATAAGCATTGAGAGGGAAGTTATTTTTTAACTGTTGTATAATAAAAATTAACAATTTACAAAATAATTTAAGATTAAGATACTGATTATGATTAAGTATGCCAGATTGAACGATTTAATTGATTTGAAAATAACAAATGTTACAGGCTTTTAGTTAAGCGAAAACGAAAACTACTAACATATATCTTGAAATAAATATTAGTTTGGTATAGTTAAGCTCATTGGTAACTTTTTAGGTTTAATGTTTAGATACATAAAAAAGTGAAGAGCAGTAAAAGACTTTCAATATCAACAGTAAAACGGGCTTTTAATTTAGCTAAAACAAAATTATATTAGACTGAACATTACATTAGAGGTCCACGAATGAATTTCTGTACGCAACAGCTTCAGAGAAAAATCGGATAAGAAGTTTCCAACCACCCTCACCATCAAAACTCCAAGACAGTCCTCAAACGAAAGTAAGCTCTTATTGAAGTAGAAACGCCGGATCTCTTGTAAGATCGGACATAACGCTAGGATCAATCAGTTTGATTGAGGTTACATAATGTACAGTTAGGATTTATATCATTTCTGTGAGGTCTATAATTAAGCTCAAGCATCTCCGTGCGAACATAAAATATCAGACTTATCTCAACAAAAGTGAACTCGGTTCGAAAATAATTTACTTCCCCGAAAGAGAAATTAAGTTTACTGTATAATGATCTAGATTCGGACTCCCTTGCCCGATTGAGAAATGTCTGAAAAATGTTGTCATATATGAAAGAAATACAATCGTAAAGTCCACGAGTCTAGATTATACAAACAAAACGTCAAAGGAAAGTTATGTTCGGAGGCCAACTCACTCCAATCTTTAAAAGGAGTGTATCTGTAGCGTTACGCTGTTAGGAGAATCCTTTTTGCATAACTTTGATTATATAGTCTGCATTCGCTTCAAGATTCTTTAAAAAAATTGGTGGTAGTCCCTATACAACGTGTATGGCATAATTGGGGGTATTAGATGGGAGTCTAAAGATTCGCTTGAAGAAATATCTTTGGATAATTTCTATTTCGTCTAATTGCATGTAGCCATAAACTTCATTTCCATAGCAAAGGCAGCTTTTAACGGTTGAATCAAACACATTAAATTTCGAAACCGTATCTATATTTTTGTCATTGAAAAAATTTGACCACATACATTTAATAGGAGCTTTTGATGCGCTCAATTTATCTCTTATATGACTTTGAAAGTTCAGATATTTGAAGTAGGGATTATTCGCAATGATTTCAACATCAGCATCCGCATCTCGGTCTCAAGTAGGCGGCGACAAAAGCAACAACAAGTCATATGCAATGGTTACAGACTTGAGGATATAAAAGCTCTTGCTAAGTGGCCAGAAGACACAGTTTATTTTTAAATATTAAGTGAAAAATTGATACAGATACAGAACATAAATGCCGCCACCAACAAAAAGCAGCATCTGGATCTATTTTAATTAAAATAAAAATGATCCTGACAAGTCCGAATCCAAAATATGTCGCAAAACATACTCACGAAAAAGACGCACGACTTCTTCGTTGAAAAACCACTTGAAGTCAAAGCACCCAGAAGATTTTGTTTTATTTGAGAGCGCCAACAATGAAAATCTTTAAAAAAAAAAAAGAAAGAAGATGCAGGTATGATATTTGTTTATAAACATAAAACAAAGGCTTGCTTCAGAAGCGATATGGAAATGATGCTAGATTCATCAACTGAAGACGAAGGTGAAGGAAAATCTGATAACGCGATAACGCTAGTCACGAATCACTTCCCCGAAGGGAGTTAGCATGTTACCGAAATAAAAAAAGACTAGAATTGGAACTTGATTGGCGGAAAGTCAATCAAACCGACTTTAAAAGGCTCTCCAAAGTTTCACTGAGGTATTTATCACTTCCAAAAGCCAGTGTTCCCAGCAAACAACTATTTAGTGGAGCTGGATTAATATACGATCCACTAAGAAACAGATAACAGTCTGAAAAGGCTGCAATCTTGCTTTATATTAAATATAACTCAACCATTTCTTAATTTAATAAATAAACGCAAAGATAATCAATACAATTTTCCTTTATTTACGCACTTAAAATTATTTTTATTTAATAATGTCAAATTTGTACATCCGCAACAACCCTGATTTGAAGTCCTTCACTACTTCTATATTTGAACCGCTCAAGTTCCAAGAACGGTCATTACGTGCACTGCGATTATGGTGTCTGAATATCATGATCTAAGACTTCGCGCAGTATTTATTTGAAGGTCCCACAAATCAAATGAAGGTCATCCGCAAGGAGCACCTTGATAACTAGGTCACCAAAAACAACACCACCTGGTATATTATCTTCAATGTCATTTATAAAGAGCGAGAAAACTAAGGGACTCAAAATGCAACCCTGTGGGACACCTGTTTCTGACCTAAATTGTTTCGACGCGTTCATGCCATTTTTAACCACAGCAGTCGTATTTGAGAGAAGTTGCTCATAAATTTTTATAAATTTTGTTGATAAACCGATACATGAAAGTTGAAATAGCCTTGAAACCCATTTTCTTTAATCCGGGCCTTCCTATATAGGAATAATACGTATAGGTACGTTGAAAAAGTGATTCTAATAGAAAACTCCTTCTGGCCCGTTTCTTTAACTTGTACTAGGTATTTTTTTTTATATAAGCGAAGGCAAGTGAAATATGTGTGAAACAGCCTTATTCTTAAAGACTAGCATTTTAAAATCATATATGGAAAGGTAAAAAGATAATACTTCTAGATAGACACTTTAAAACAGATTGTTGATTGAACATATCATATTCTTTAATCCGATGCAGTGGTGATACACGGCCATCATTTGCATTTACAATATTTATAGTTATAAAAATACACCAATATGAACCCAATGCATTGATTTAGATAAAATATGGGAAAGTAATTAAAATGTTGTCAAAATAATGCGTTCTTTCGGGCTCATGCACAGGATTTGATCTGGTCAGATGGGAAGGGGTTACATTTAATACAAGTAAAATAATTAACGATTCAAAATTTTAAAAGAAAAAAAAGTTTGTCTTCAATAATTTAAATTCCATTTCATAAATCAATTTTTTTTTTCGAAAATCGTTAGAGCGTTTTTTTTTAAATATTTTTTTTTTTAAATGTGTTTTAATTTTATTCTAAAAATATTTTTGTTTTGTGATTATAAATACAATACATTTGAGTTTCCTAAAAAAAGCTTTGAACCTTTTTAAGATATAGAATTTTGAAAAAAAATGAGTAACTTTTTTAAAAATCCAAACAAACAAAACTGCACTTTTGATATTAATGTTGTTTGGGCGGCAATATAGGAGTTTGTTAAAAAAAATGATTGAAATCGGTTCATAAGTTGCTGAAAAAATTAAAAAGCAAAAAAAACCGTTCTATGAGTGCTACCTTTCTGGAACAATACAAAATATGTGTTTCTTACTTAAGGCAGCCACGTTGAAAAATAAAATTTTAGAGAAAATTAGAAAAAAATCTATCGGTTTACATACATAGGTATGTACGAGTACATAGTTCCTATGTGTCGAAAGTAGAAAGTCGTCATCGGCCAACTTAACAGAGCACGCATTTTGATAATAAAATTCAATAATTTGTCAGCTGTTAAAACCAGTGTTGCCAAAAATCACCCTTTATATACAAAAATCTCTTAATGTACCACGACTATATTACGCTCATCTTCATGAGTATATATTTCTGTTATGTATTTGCAATAAACAAACTATTGCTCATAAATTCATAAAATTATTCAACTATACTGGAAATGTGAGTGTCTGAAGAAATTCTAAGCCATTTGAATTTATATCAAAAACAATAACAATAAAAAAACGATTTTTTCGAAACTTTTTCAAATGAAAAACATAAATAATTTACCCAATGTAGCTAAACGGAAAAAAATATAGTTCCAGTCGATATTACACACCTACTTGTATACATTTAAACATTTCAACACGACACGAGAAAAATATTAAAAAATATAAACTTTATATTCTCACTATTTCAGTGTTGATTGTTTTGTTTTGTTTTGTTTTGTTTTATAATATTATATATTTTTGTTTTGAATATGTAATAGGAAAAAAAAGTTATATATATATATATACTATACATGTATTTGTAACTTGATGTGTAAAAGAAACAGAAAAACGTATACAAATTCATACAAAACACAACCATTCATGGTTTAGATGTACAGAACGACTGTTAATAATTATTTACTCGTCCTTGCAAGCCGCCTTGCCGCCGTCAAATTTGAGTTTTAATATCTTTTTTGTATAGGTAGGTAGATAGCTAGGGGTATATGTAGGTTCATACCTATCATTTAACTCTCAACCCTGCGGAACATCGCTATCTCTGCATGAACAACGACACTCATAATCATCATCAGTACAATCAACAAACTCATTCTTTTGCCTCATATCTGTCTGTCTGTCCGTTAGTTTGTCACACTAACCCAACTACCCCCATTTTAAACCACCCTTCGCACCCATTTGGATCCAGGCTTCAAAATTGTGTCTCCCGTTAAGGATGTGCCAAACTATAAAAAGGGAATGGGTTTTTATTTTTTTTTATTTTTAAGCAAAATGTCAGTGGTGGATCAAAGAAACTTCAAAAGTTTAGGTAGATACTCAAATTTAATATGAACTCTGAGAAATAAGGTACTTCATAACGCAATTTACAATCGTGAATTCCTTTGACTATTGACAAAAGTCAATACATTTATCAAGAGCACTTTAAAAAATGTTCGCTTAAAATTACTGCATGAAATATGTATGTGTTGTATTTTCAGCATTTGGTTAAAAGATAAAATGTTGAATTTTCATCAAAATAAAGAGTAAGAATTTGATCCTCAAGATTGTATGTTAATTTTTGTAATTAATATTAAACATAGTGTAAAACTCTCTCTAAAGTTTTTGAAAAACCAAAATATATACTTGAGTAGAAACCAAATATTACTTTATATACATATATCAAATGTTTACTTTTTAATAAGCAAACTGTTTGTTATTTTAATATTAACCTCGTTTTTCTGAAATATCAACGATAATTGCTGAATTTTCAGCGTAAATATCAAAAATTACTAATTATTTATTATTATTTAATGAGCACGTTGAAAGATAAGCAAAACTGCATGTTTTAATATAAGTTTGTTGAAAATCAATGTTTAATCAATTAAAACTCAACTTCTTTTGATGAAATATGGATTTTACTTTAACTTTGTGCAGTTTATTAAAACTTATTGATACATCTTTCACATTGAATTTTTGTCCAAAGATTACCTGTTTTTGAGATGTGGATTTTTTAAAAACAT
>NC_079147.1:177372101-177471732 GCF_945859685.1 Eupeodes corollae | reverse complement strand
CAGTAAACTCAGGTACCTACTTACAGCATATTTTTATAAGTTAATAGGAAAAGTATAGATTTTGTAAAAAATAACTTGAAGTAACAAAATTTGTGCTGCAAATAACTCAAAGTAGCTTCAAGATGTTATAGAATAATAAAAAATCATTTCAATGGTTGAAATCAGATATACTCGTATATATTTATATTTCTTTATTTGACCAATTCGAAAAATGAAGTGAACAGGATATAACATACAAAAACAATTAAAAAGTGGAGAGTTTAGTTTTGCATATTTTGAAAACAAAATTTAGGGGTCAGTTGTTAAAATTTGTCATTGAAATGTTTCTTATTAACTTTCCATAGCAATTTATTACAATCGTAATAATTTTTCGAATTGAACAAAAAATAAAATCTAAATCAAAGGTTTTAAGAGATATGTTCGCAAGAATCAGAGAATGCATCTTTTAAATAAATATTTTTTTTACAAGGAAAAAAGACATCAAAAGATGCAGAAAGAACTTTCTAAAAATTGGAATTGATATAAATGTGAATAAATTAAACCAACAGTTTTTTTTAGAAATAAAAAACTGAATCAAAATATTATCTTCAAAATAATTAAATGCACTGAGAATAACGTTTTTGACATGTGGTAAAATTCTTGGTAAAATCGAAGTGACGAAGTGAATAAAGAGATAATTTCCCATACGTAACCGTCTTTCGATTTGTCTAAAACTTTTTTAGGTTTTCATGTTTTGCGAAAAAAAAGTTGTCACTTGAACTTTTCTAATACCAAAATACCAAGAAGTTGGCACCAATATTTTGCAAAAGGTACAATAAACTAAAACTATCAATTTGATTTTTTTTTTAAATTGTACCTTATGTCCAAAACGTTATTCTTATGTTACATAAAGTTATTAAGTTTGTAAAATTTTCGAGATTATAAATATTTTGTTCTTTTGATTTATTAAAGAAACCATTGATTGATTTTACATCTTAATGTGTTATTATCGGTACAACTAAATTTATTCAAAGTCGATATCTTTACTGGTTCCTCAGGAAGGTTAAGTTAGATTAGGTTAGGTTAAAGTAGCTAGAATCCACTTAGGCCAAAAGAAAATTCCCATTGTGATACCACATGAATCTAGAGATGCTAGTCGAACCATTTTGAGCTTTTTATAAAGCGAAGAAGATATTTCATATCCTTTTAAGCTAGTTCACTGGGATTGTCAGAAGAGTAGACCCCCAGTTGAAGTTTGCGTATATTTGTGAACAAGCAGAGCAAGTCCAGATAATGTAATGAAATGAAATGTGAGAGATTGTTTCCTCTTCTTCCTCGTCCATATAGCTTCTGCAGAAGTAATTTGAGGCTAAACCAAATCGTATTGCTTGTCTGCCTATATATTAGGAAGCTAATACGAAGTCTGCTTTGAGATAGCACGTCTTTAGAGCACTTTAGGTCCAGTGAGTTTCATGGCTGTGCATGTTGGTAAATTGTTCCTCCTAGAGGTTGCTATCTCAAAAGCTGTTTCTTTTAGCAGAAGTTTACATGTAGCTATCGGTTTACCTATCTTCTCCCTTTCAGGTAAAATAGGTATGACGGTTCCATTTTTAGCGAGTTCATCCACTCTACAATTTTCCGTGATGTCTCTGTGTCTGTGGCCCGCACCCAACATACATAGGTGAATTTTCAATTGCTGCGTCATCTCCATAAGAGACGATCGACAATCGAGGGCCGTTTGGGTGTTGGTTGAGAAACCGTCAAGAGATTTAATAGCAACCTGACTGTCAGAGAAGATGCGGGAATCAGAAGTTGATATCACGTTTTCTCTTAGCCAGGAGAGGACCTCTTTGGTCGCTAAAATTTCTGCTTGGAAGACGCTACAATGATTAAAGAGACGGAAAGAGATGCACCAGTACTAACTCCCTCTTTTGTCTTGGATCCAACTGTATAAATGATAATACTTTTGTCATCCAGGAGTTTTTTGTCTTCCCATTTATCTTTGGGTGGAATGAATACCTGGAAGTTTTTTTTCAAATTGGAGTTTTGGAATAGTGTAGTGTATGTACTTTGGTATATAGAACCAAAGCGGTTCAAAATGATGGATTGCCCCCATTATTGTAGGTTCATTGAGATGAGGCGTTGAGTCTTATAGCTGTACTCGCTGCCATTTGTTTGCTGAATATGTCAAGGTGTTTCAGATGGAGGAGAGTGTCTAACTCTGCTGAGGGTGTAGTTTTCAATGCCCCGCTTATGCAGAGACATGCAGTACATTGGACTCTGCTGAGTTTGTCGTAATATGCGACTTTCTCCAGTGCAGTCCCCCATACTGCAGCTCCGTACATAAGTATTGGTCGGATGACCGATGTGAATAGCCAATAGGTTATGCGAATTTAAAACCCCATTTGCTTCCTATGGTTTTCTTGCAAAGGAAAAGAACTACTGTTGCTTTTTTAACTCTTTCCTGAATATTAGATTTGCAACTTAATTTTTTGTCCAATATCAGACCAAGATATTTGGCTTCATTGTTAAAAATTAGTGGTTCACCTTTTAATGAAGGAGGTACAGTTAATGGGATCTTGTATTTCCGTGTTAAAAAGACGAGGTCTGTTTTTTGAGCATTAATACTAAGCCCGAGAGTCCCAGTTTCACCATCTGCCAACGGTCAAAGATAATCGTACCAATAATATTGCTCCTATCAATGACCGCAAGTATGATCTTGTTGCGTCCTTTAAGTACGTCACTAAAAGGTTTAGTGAGAGGTACTCTAGCAATGTCGGGAGTGCTGGTGTTCTGCACTTTGTGCTTTTTAGGGACGGGAGTCGACTCTTCCAAAGACCTTTGGCACTTTTGCGTGGAGTCGTAGTTGATGTTGGTCTTGTTTAGGATGGATTTAGCCCACTCCTGCCTCTTGCTAAGGATTGGATTACTTTGATCTCCCAATGTTAAACCACGGGATTTAAGAATCCTCATCGCATAACGCCGTTGTTTATTTGAGCTCCTAGGAGCATCCTGGAGAAGTTTAATCTTGTTGGTAGTGGAAAGATCATTATTCAAGAACTTTCCACTACCGACCTGAGGAAGCGTTTTCGTCAACGATACGTCCTGTACCGTACTAGAAGATGGGCAGTGACTTGGCACAAGTCTTTCTCCGGTGTTTGGTACGTGAGTAACGACAGCCGACATTGCCACCGACCTGCCGCCCGGTGAAGATACAACTTATACCTCACGAGAAGATGGGCAGTGACTTGGCACAATCCCTTCTCCGATGATTGGCACAGGTGCAACGACAGCCGACGTTGCCACCGAACTGCTGCCCGGTGTAGCTGGAGCCCCGGTATTAGTTTGACGTTTTTGACGGCTGAAGGTTACACACGGCTGTAGGTTACACACGCACACATTTCTCTAAAAATATTTTATTCAGATTTAAGAGATCTTGATACGTCGATAGTTGTCAAAATGTGCAATTCGTCACATCGGACCGATTACAAGAACTTCTTAAAATTGAAAAAATACTTTTAAAGTTGTTAAAAAATTATTTTATCCTCACATATCTTTAAAAAAATTAAAGATATTGGCTTAAAACTAATTTTGTGCTACAAAAAAAAACATTTTATTTACTTATTTTTCGTTCGAATATCTCAGGAATAAATGAACAAAATATTGTTGCTTGCAAAAATTGTTTCATTTTTTTTATAGAAATCCAACTATCAATATAACAAATTAAAACAAAAACTGTCAAAAAATTCTTAAAGTTGGTAAAAATTGTTTTTAATAAAATGTCTCGGGAACAAAAACAAATATTAAAATAAAACTTATTTGGTCAAATGTTAAATATTGTAGCTAACTTTTAAAAATATTGTAGTACCCGTGACATGATAGTAAGTGCGTTAGACGATATGCCAGAGTTTTTTTTTCACGAGTACTGCCTCTTGGGAGGAACTGACAAATTCTGAACTGAGTAATTCTTCCCATGAAAAGTGGTTTCCCAAATTCGCCGTTCGGATTTGGCTCAAAACAGTAGGTCCCCTCCATCCCTTACAACCTATAATCACAGGAATAGCCTGAGTTGTTAGGCACCAATTTCTGATTATTAATTTGTTTAGAAGTGACCCCAAAATCTAAGAAGTTAAAAGATAAGTCCCTTTGCTCAAATTAATTAAGACTTGCAATATAAAAACGGTATTTGCGTAAAATATTATAACCCTTTAATAACTGCGCCAGAGACCTGGAAGAGTTCTAGCGATTAAGTCACCGATCATGCTCATATGGGAAGGGTTGGTGAATGCGTACGAATGATAAATAAATACTTTTGAAATGTGAAGAAAAGGTTAAAAAGATGACAGAAGAACTTGTTGAAATTTATCTTGCCGCATACAAAAACTAAACTTGTTGTTGTAACATAAGCGTAGTCACAAAACATCTAGTTTTAAACACCTCACTGCCCTCCTTAACCCGAATTATTCTAACTTATGTAAAATCATGCTTTAATATGTACCTAAAATAAAGTCAAAGTGCTCGACATACTGAATTAATAGTACAAGGTTTTTGATTTTTGGTAAACCCAAATATTCCTTAACTACGGAACTTCTCAACTATTTTACAAATCTGGGTATAATATATTTCAATTTTCTTCTTAGTAGTAAAACCAAATCCCTTAAACAATTGAAACGAAAATATTCCACTAGCTTAAACCAGGAAATCAAAAAAAAAAACAAATCCTCATTAAGTTCCAGATCACCTCTTTTTCGTGTTGTCCCTGTTGCTGGTATCATTATGAGTAAAACCGAACAACAAAACTATACATCGCCACACATTCTACCACCAATAAAACCCACAAAAGGACACCTTCCTCTCTTACCCCCCATCCCCCGCAGGAAAAAAAACTTCAAATCGAAATTAATCCCCCGGAATATTCTACTTAAATGTGCAACGTTATACGTTGCACTCCGCATCAGGACGAAAGCGATGTCGGGCGTTGTGTTCGCCTCCGGAAAACAGAACCATTTTCATTGAAAGTCGCACAGAACGATGAGTGGATTTCCAGTTCTCTTATCATATTATTGTGATTATTATTATGAGAGTTTTTTTTTGTTTTTCTGATGCTGATGCAACTTATTGAATGAGAATAAAATTAAAACCTGTGTTAAACATGGATAATGTTCTCTCGATATGCGGTTATGGTTAAATATATTAAAAAATCCCAATTTTCATCATATCGCCCTGGCAACCTTCGCACAAGTGTATTGAATGTTAAAAATGAGACAAACAAAAAATTACCTATACGGAACACACATTTTCATACTTGCATACCTAGACTGGCTTAAATAACAATAATTGATGTCCTTCGAATGGGTGGAGTGTAAACTGTGTTAAGGGTTAAGTCTTGGATTTGCAAAAAAGAAATACTTCATTATTTATAGTGCTTTCAACAAGCGTTTGAATTGAAGACTTTTAAAGCCCAATCACACTTTTTTTTAACTTGATCGACTTCAAAGCTTGAAGATAGTTTATTAAGTCTTCATCAGTGGTTTGGCAAAACCCGACCCTTATCCTTAGAATTTTTGGATATTTTTTATTTGATTCTGCAAGAGAAGTGGAAGGGGTATTAAAAATATGGTTATTAATTTTTCATTTGATTTGGCTCATCAGGGTAACGTAACGCAATGAAATTTTGCATAATTTTATAAATACTCATCGTATACAGCTATCTTCATGCGTATGTATGAGTGTCCATAAATGAATATTGTCATTGGTTTGGATCATGGATAATTTGTATAAGAGATTGAAGGTGTCAGGGTTTTTGGTTTAAATATTATATATATTGTATGTATTTGGGTATATACGATGATGGGTTTGACTATATGTATATTTGTGCTTTTTAATGAGATGCATTTTTATTTAAAGTTATGGTCAACTTATTAAAGCATGTGATAGTCTTTTGATGATATTTTAATTGGATTCCTTTTTACATCACGCACAAAGGTGGATATTTTGTAACACAAAGGAAAATTAATTATTGAAAATTGGAATTGATTTTTTTTTATTTAAATATTTGTATGTGTGTAATATAATTTGTATTGTATAAACCTTGTTGGTGGAAGGCTATTAAAGAGGTGGCTTCGCACCTAAAAGAGATAAAATTGTATATAAAAAGTTTGATGATGACGATGAGCTCTTTGTTGTTTTTTCAATAGAATTCAAGTGTTTTGATTGTTTTATTTTAAAATGTATGTGTACAGTGTTAATTATACCAAAAAATAGATTGTTATTTTATTGTTTAACTTGTGGGCTGGTTTACAGGATAAAAGCATTGAGAATATTAAGGTTAAGAAAACGTGCTGTTTCTTGAGTCATGTATAAATCTGGAAAGTTAAATTTGTTTAATACTTTCTTATGATTTTTCGTAAATGATTGCAATTTTGAAGAACTTCTTAATTAAGTTCATTGAAGAACTCGGCATATCATGGATAAATATATATTACAATTATTGTTTGTTGTAAGGGGTATTTTCTTAAGAAATGGTTTTAAAGAAGAAATAAAACGTATAAGAGAGGTTGGGATGCGACCCACATTAATATGTTTCCATCCCGTCTGTCGTTTTCGTGTTTTGTTAAAACAGTTGTCAGATGAATTATTCTTAACAATATTAAAATTATTAACAATATAAACAAATACATACAATTTTTATAAAAAAAATTATAAACAATTTACCGAATGTCGTAAACAATATTTTCTGTGAGATAAAATTAGTTTGAAGCCAATATACAATTACAATATTGAAACGATATTTGAGTCGAAAATACACTGTTACCTAGTTTTAGTATATATACTTTGTTTTTAGTTTTTTATTTTTCGTAAAAAAAATGTAATTTTCTCAGCATTTGAACGAATGTTGAAAACAATGTTTCTCATAAGGTAAAATTAATTTGACACTAATATCTCAATTTTTTAAAAAGATATTTGAGTCAAAAATCAATTTTTACCAACTTTTAGTAATTTTCTGTTTTTTTTTTGGGTTTTTACTCAAAATTTTACTTAATGTTGAAAAAAAATATTTTTTAATAGAAAAAAATAGTTAAAAGCCTAAACTGTCAGTTCGATTTTTCTGACTGCAAAATTAAAGCCACAACCTTAAATTTTTGAAAATATTTTTGAGTCGAAAATCAACTTTTTACCAACTGTAATGCAATGTTTTTTAAGGTTTATATTTTTTTTTATAAAAAAAACTGTTAATTCGATTTTTCTCAAAATGTTACCAAGTGGAAAAAACGTTATTTATGTTTGCAAACAAATATTTTGGTGAAATATGAAGGTGAAAAATATTTTACAATTGAAAATTTAGAATGAAACAACAACAACTTGTGTGTGCTACCACCAAGTTCATAGGCTGGAGTTATAGCTATTTCACGGGGACCAACCCGATCATCAGACTCCTTTAGTGGTGCTTAATCGCTTTATGTTCAATTTGATTTTTGAAGAACTTTTGCCCGAGCTGGGCTTGAACAAGCGATCTAGCGTGTGAGGAGCTAGTGCACTTTTTTTTTTTTTTTTTTTAAATTCATTTTTATTAATTCATTCTTAAACCTATCTTAAAGCTAGACAAAAATTCATAAAACTAGCCTAATTATCCATAACTTACAACTAACTTAATGGTCCCATACGGACACTCTAAGTTAAACTATAACACTTACTACTAATGCCTTTCGGCCCTTAGATCTATTTTAACTTCAATTCAATTTTATTTATTTTTGTATTAATTAGAAAATTAAAAAAAAAACTAATATCAATATCCTTTTTATTTTTGCTTAAAAACTACTTAAATAAGGTCCCTAATATAAAACTTAAAACTAACTTAAACTACCTATTCTACCTATAAACTACTTAAAACTAGAACAACCACAGCAGCAAATCTATCTTTTTTTGTTTTTATATTTTACTGTCTTTTTTGAGTATGTTTTTTTTTAAATTTTGTTTGTTTTTTAAATTCCATTTTTTTTTTTTTTTTTTAATTTTTTTTTGTTTTTTTTTTATTTTTTTATTTTTTTTTTTTGTATTTTTTTTGTGCCACCATGCCTATTCTACTTAAAACTAAACCCTAAAACTAGAAAACAAGTATGTAAGCCGGCCAAGGCTTAAACCCCATCCCGAATACCCACTATCAAGTGCCGATTGAAGCCACCAAAACTGGTTCTCCTGCTTCACCCTATCAGTTCGGTCCCGTTCGGACACAGCCCTACTGAACCGAAGGAGCTCCGCTCCACCTTGTGCCATGACGTCCCGATTGTGCGGGAGTCGCCTATGCACGGTTCTTCGTCTGACGTGGTAGATTAACGGGACTGCCAATCTATCCTGTATCAGACCGCATTTGTCTAAAAAGAGGAATGCCTCTGGTGGAATGAACCCGCTCAAGCGTGCACTTTCAAAATACTCGTCGTTCGGATAGAACGCCCCGAAAATTAAATTGTTGGTCGAAGACATAGCTCTTGCAATGTGACCTCCAACGAGTTTTATCACGAAATTGTCAATTCTGTTGATTCGAGCCCCGTTGTATAGGACCTCGTTGGAATAGTAATGCATCATAAGAAGATTCGGGTGTTCGATATAAGCCGGTACAGCGTCGTAAACACTGCCGCTCGAACACCCGAAACTTCTCCATCTGGGAAGGGGCAACGTTAAACCACACAGGACAACCATACACGATCATTGGCCGTATGAGGGCCATGTATCAAATTACCTTCACTCTGGGGTCAAGCTGACTGCTAAAAAACAGCCGTTTCATCAGTGCGAAGGCTCCTCTGGCCCTGGTCAGAGCAGCATTTATATGAGCTAGTGCACTACGCACTACGCCACGGCACCCACATGAAAGTTGTAAACCAATTACAGGTTTTTTCGTTCTTTCGAACAATACTGAACCGATTAGCATTTTTCTAAGCACACACAAGTAATTGTTGTTGTTTTATTCAGGTTCCTTCTATTATCTCCTCTCTTTTTCATAAGCCAACGATTTCGATTGGATTCGTATGAGGACAAATTTGTATTTAATTTTTTTTTATAAATAAATTGCATGGATGGGTCGCATGAACTTGCTCTTGTATAAAAAAAATTTGTTTAAAAAAGTACTTTTATAAGATTTAAAAATATACCTGCAAAATATGTTTGCTTGATTTGTCAAAAAAAAACTCAATTTTTCAATTTTTTGTTTGAAAATCGTTAGACCGGTTTTATTTAAACCAATTTTTATACATGTTAAAATTTTCCATTTTTTTTATAAATATGCGGCTGTTCAGTGATTGTGAATATACGTATATAAGGTTTGAATTTCGTCAAAAAATGTGGACTCTTTTTCGAGATATCGGATTTTGAAAAAGAAATCAATATTTTTTTTTTAAATCCAAACAAAAATATACATGTTATTTCGTTTGTAAGTCTCCCTTTTTCGGCTCTCATACGGAACCAATTTTAACAAATAAGGTGTCAAAACAAAGAGTATTTTCTATGCGAAATGTATTTTATTGAATATTTATTTATAATTTGTTAAAAAAAACTTAACATTTTATTGTAATAAAAATATGAAATAATCGGAAAATATTATGTTAAGTGAAATGGTTTGTGTATTTGAATGAACTTATCGAATACACATCAGTTTTTGTCGGTAAGCTAATTTCCAGGCATTTCCTTTGTATATAAAGGGTGTCCCAAAATTAACGCAAGATTTGAATTTGCCGCCATTTGTGCAGTGTAGTGTTGGCAACCCTGAAAAAAAAAACAATTTGACAGCTAACAATATAGGGTTATTAAAAATGAAGCGTTACACGATAGAACAAACGTGTCTTGATTATTAAAGAATATTTCAAAAATAGTGAAAGCTTGGCGGCTGCAGTTCGAAAATTTCATACAAAATATGGTCGGAATAGTGTTTTAACTTCGTCATTCGAGATTAAATAAAAAATTCATGGAGACTGGATCCGTTGGAGACGCCTAACACACTGGTCGTCCCAAAACAAGCCGTTCAAATGTGAATGTCGAAGCAGTGCGTGAGAGTGTTGCTGACAAGCCAGGAACCTCAATTCGACGTCGTGGACAAGAATTGCAAATTTCAAGAACCTCTCTATAGCGTATACTCACCAAAGATCTTTGTCTTCATGCTTACAAAATTCAATTAACACAACAATTGAAGCCTAATGACCATGGACAGAGAAGAGAGTTCGTTGAATGGATTATTGAACATCAACAAATGGACCCTGATTTTTCGAGAAAAATAATCCTAAGCGATGAAGCACATTTTCATCTTGAAGGCTTTGTTAATCGCCAAAATTGCCGCATTTGGGGTTCGGAGAACCCAAATGTGACTGTCGAAAAATAAATGCATCCACAACGCGTGACTGTATGGTGTGGATTTTGGGCTGGAGGCATAATTGGGCCATATTTTTTTGAAAATGATGCTGTTCAAGCACTGACTGTTACTGGTGCTCGATATCGCGACATGATTACACAGTTCTTTCTGCCAAAATTGGATGATATTGATGTGTCCAATATTTGGTTTCAACAAGACGGTGCCACATGTCATACAGCCCGTGAAACAATTCAATTACTGCATGAGACATTTCCAGGTCGTGTACTCTCTCGTTGCGGTAATCAAAATTCTCCTAGATTGTGTGATTTAACACCATTAGACTTCTTTTTATGGGGTTATTTAAAATCACATGTTGATGTCAACAAGCCTACAACCACCCGTGCATTAAAGGAGGAGATTCAATGCTGCATCAACGAAATTCAGCCACATTTATGCAGAATGGTCATGAAAAATTTCAACAAAAGATTCAAATCTTGCGTTAATTTTGGGACACCCTTTATGACTTCGAAAGTTCAGATTGTGTGTTATTGTGAAACCCAGATATTTGAAGTTCTTCACTACTTCTATATTTGAACCGCTCAAGTTCCAAGAACGGTCATTACGTGCACTGCGATTATGGTGTCTGAATATCATGATCTTAGACTTCGCAGTATTTATTTGAAGGTCCCACAAATCACAATATTGTTTTAACTTGTTTATTTAGAGTTGTAGCGTCACAAAATTATCAGTTAAAATAACATGGTCATCCGCATAAAGGAGCACCTTGATATCTAGATCACCAAAAACAACACCACCTGGTATATTATCTTCAATGTCATTTATAAAGAGCGAAAAAACCAAGGGACTCAAAATGCAACCCTGTGGGACACCTGTTTCTGACCTAAATTGTTTCGACGTGTTCATGCCATTTTTAACCACAGCAGTCGTATTTAAAAGAAGTTGCTCATAAATTTTTTTAAATTTTGTTGATAAACCGATACATGAAAATTTAAATAATAATGAACGGTTGATGGTATCAAAGGCTGCTTTAAAATCAACTAAAAATGTATACAGATTTGTTTTCTTCTCTTTAAATCGTTAAGCAACACTAGTGAGAGTAAAGATTTGGTCCATTAGCAGATTTGAGAGATTAGCACGAAACCCAGCTTGGAAACAGCTTATTTTATTATTTCTTTCAGAAAGAAAGAAAGAAAGAAACAAAGAGCACCTGATGAATAATTAGCCCCGGGTATCAAACATTCTTAATCTTATCATGGGTTGGTGCACTTGGGGGATAGCTTCTTGGATTTTCCATGCGTCCACTATTTGGCGCATCGTCTCAGAGAACGTGAACTCCCAGCGCACCGGGTTATTGGGTTGGCTTGGGGTTTAGGACGCTCTTTGTTATGAGGGGTTGGCTTGCTTGGGTTTCATATCTGATTGGGGGGCGGATCCAAATTTTAAATAGTCTTGGAACCCATTTTCTTTAATCCGGGCCTTCCTTTATAGTAATAATATGTGTAGGTACGTTGAAAAAGTGATTCTAATTGAAAACTCCTTCTGGCCCGTTTCTTTAACTTGTACTAGGTATTTATTCTTTTATATAAGCAAAGGCAAGTAAAATATGTGTGAAACAACCTTATTCTTAGAGACTAGCATTTTAAAATCATATATGCAAAGGTAAAATGATAATACTTCCAGATAGACATTTTTAAAACAGATCGTTGATTGAACATATCATATTCTTTAATCCGATGCAGTGGTGATACACGGCCATCATTTGTATTTACAATATTTATAGTTATAAAAATACATCAATATGAACCCAATTTATTGATTTGGATAAAAGATGGGAAAGACTGATGCGCAGGATTTGATCTAGTGAGATGGGAAGAGGTTACATTTAATACAAGTAAAATAATTAAAGATTCAAAATTTTACTAGAAAAATAAGTTTTTCTTCAAAAATTTAAATTCAATTTCATAAATCGCTCTACATTTGAATTTCGTAAAAAAGATTTGAACCTTTTTTAGATATAGAATTTTGAAAAAAATATAAGTAATTTTTTTAAAAATCCAAACAAACAAAATTGCACATTTGATAATAATGTTGTTAAGGCAATATAGGAGCTTGTTAAAAAAATTATTGAAATCGGTTCATAAGTTGCTGAGAAAATTAAAAAGCAAAAAAAAACGTTCTATGAGTGCTACCTTTCTGGAACAATACAAAATATGTGTTTCTTACTTAAGGGAGCCACGTTGAAAAATAAAATTTTAGAGAAAATTAGAAAAAAATCTATCGGTTTACATACATACATAGGTATGTACGAGTACATAGTTCCTATGTGTCGAAAGTAGAAAGTGGATCATCGGCCAACTTAACAGAGCACGCATTTTTATAATAAAATTCAATAATTTGTCATCTGTTAAAACCAGTGTTGCCAAAAAGATAATAGCTAAAAAGTCACCCTTTATATACAAAATTCTCTTAATGTACCACGACTATATTACGCTCATCTTCATGAGTATACATTTCTGTTATGTATTTGCAATAAACGAACTACTGCTCATAAATTCATAAAATTATTTAACTATACTGGAAATGTGAGTGTCTGAAGAAATTCTAAGCCATTTGAATTTATATCAAAAATAATAACAATAAAAAAAACGATTTTTTGAAACTTTTTCAAATGAAAAACAAAAATAATTTACCCAATGTAGCTAAACGGAAAAAAATATAGTTCCAGTCTATATTACACACCTACTTGTATACATTTAAACATTTCAACACGACACGAAAAAAATATTAAAAAATATAAACTTTATATTCTCACTATTTCAGTGTTGATTGTTTTGTTTTGTTTTGTTTTTTTTTTTTTGTATAAATATACATGTATCTACATGTTATATAATATTATATATTTTTGTTTTCGAATATGTAATAGGAAACAAAAAGTTATATATATATAAACTATATATGTATTTGTAACTTGATGTGTAAACGAAACAGAAAAACGTATACAAATTCATACAAAACACAACCATTCATGGTTTAGATGTATAGAACGACTGTTAATAATTATTTACTCGTCCTTGCAAGCCGCCTTGCCGCCGTCAAATTTCAGTTTTAATATCTTTTTTGTATAGGTAGGTAGATAGCTATAGGTATATGTAGGTTCATACCTATCATTTAACCCTCAACCCTGCGGAACATCGCCATCTCTGCATGAACAACGACACTCATAATCATCATCAGTACAATCAACAAACTCATTCTTTTGCCTCATATCTGTCTGTCTGTCCGTTAGTTTGTCACACTAACCCAACTACGCCCCATTTTAAACCACCCTTCGCACCCATTTGGATCCAGGCTTCAAAATTGTGTCTCCCGTTAAGGATGTGCCAAACTATAAAAAGGGAATGGGTTTTTATTTTTTTTATTTTTAAACAAAATGTCAGTGGTGGATCAAAGAAACTTTAAAAATTTAGGTAGATACTCAAATTTAATATGAACTCTGAGAAATAAGGTACTTCATAACGCAATTTACAATCGTGAATTCATTTAACTATTGACAAAATTCAATACATTTATCAAAAGCACTTAAGAAAATGTTCGCTTAAAATTACTGCAGTAATTGCATGAAATATTTAACAATAATTTTAGGTGTTGTATTTTCAGCATTTTGTTAAAAGATAAAATGTTGAATTATCATCAAAATAAAAAGTAAGAATTTGATCCTAAAGATTGTTTGTTAATTTTTGTTATTAATATTAAGCGCCCAATACACGATACAATCTATCGTACCGACTTGAGTTGCACCGATATCGGTAGCGATATCGAAAGTGAGCACACACACATACGACTAGCTCACGATTTGATCAACTGTCACAATAGTTCCTCATTTTCATCTTCTATTCTCCTACTAACTTGCTGCCAGTCAAAACAAAAACATCGGTTTCACGGTCGTCATATACGTTACAAACGGTACGATTCTCATCAAAGCAGTCGTATGCAACCTCTTGTTTTCGCTCGATAGCATTCGACCATGCGATTTCAGTACAGCGGATGCTTTGTTTTACACACACGATACAATCATCGCATGCGATTCAACTTTTGCACGATAATCGGTACAATAATTGTATCGTGTATTGGGCGCTTTAAACATAGTTTAAAACTCTCTCTTAAGGATTTGAAAAACCAAAATATATAGTTGAGTAGAAATCAAATATTAATTTATATACATATAACAAATGTTTACTTCTTAATAAGCAAATTGTTTATTATTTTAATAATAATATTTAATATCGTTTTTCTGATATATCAACGATAATTGCTGAATTTTCAGCGTAAATATCAAAAATTATTAATTATTTATTACTATTTAATGAGCACGTTGAAAGATAAGCAAAACTGCATGTTTTAATATAAGTTTGTTGAAAATCAATATTTAATCAATCGAAACTCAACTTCTTTTGATGAAATGTGGATTTTACTTAAACTTTGTTTCAAGTTTGAAACTGAACAAGGATTTTCTAATGATTTTGTTTTGATGTTGCGTGTGCAATGAACTTACTCCTGTATCCATAGGCTGTGTTCACAAATAAAACTTATATTTTAACATTTCAAAATTTACCAATAAAACAAGTTTGTCTTTAAAAATTTGAATATCATTTAATCAATCCGTTTTTTTTATTAAATCAATTTTGTATGTATAAAGTTTTTCAATATTAGTTCAAACATATTTTTAGTATGCAGTTTATTAAAACTTATTAAAACATGTTTTACATTGAATTTTTGTCCAAAGATTACCTGTTTTTGAGATGTCGATTTTTGTTTTAAACATGAAATGTTAAATTTTTCTTTTTTGATCATAAAATATTACTATGACAGTAAAGCCTTGTGCTGGAAAATTATTTAAATCGGTTTATTAGTTCATAAGAAAACTTAAAATCAAAATAACAGTTTTGTGGGGGTCACCCTTCTGGGACAATACAAATATGTATTTTTTTATTAAAAGAACCAATAGTTATTTAAAAATCGACGAACTCAAACGATTCAATAGTTTGCGCTGTAGAGGCGTGGACAGTAAGACAGACAAACTGAACAGGAGGACTCACTATTTCTGACTTACATTACATTTTAATGTCATGTTTGATTGAAATCTCGAGTTCGAAATTTTTAACTTAAAATAGGAAGTCATTGTAATGGGTTCGATTTGTCAAATTAAAAATTTTGACATTTCTCGAAGTTTCAAAGGTGAACATTTTAGCTAACCATTATTATCTTACGAACCAAAAACCCTAATGACTTGAATTAAATTTTATGTAGTATATTGTAACGTGATACTAAACAAGTATATTTTTTGAAAATATAAAATTAACGGTTTTATTAAAAAATCAAAAAAACTGATCTAAAATTTGCCACCTCGAAAATTTTACGAATACAAAATGATTGTATCTCTAAAACAATTTTGTGCAACGAAAAATAACGTTTTTAACATTTGGTAAAATGTTGAGAGAAATCGAATTGACAGTTTTTTTTATGAAAAATAAAACCTAAAAAAACATTACTAAAAGTTGGTGTATTGAAATTATGGCTTCCAACTAATTTTAAATTTTAAAAATATTAAATATTGTTTTCAACACTAGGAAACATTTTTTTAGAAAATCAAATTGACAGTTTTTTTACAAAAAATAAAAACCTAGAAAAAAAAACAACACTAAAACTTGGTAAAAATTTACTTTCGACTCAAATACCTTTTCAAAAATTAAAAACATTGTCTTCAAACTTTTTTATTTCACACAAAATATTGTTTTCGATATTCAATAGTTTTTTTTTTAATAAAAATCCAACAGTCTTTTTATTCATAAAAAACTAAAATCTATAAGAAATAGTACGCGAATTTGGAAAAAATTGATGTTCGGTGCTTGATATTGTGATATGATATTACGTAGGTGGATAGTGGTGGTCGTGAAATGAATATGCACTTATCCGGTTGAGACTGTAGGCACGCTTGCTATGCCCGACTATGTAGCTCGGTAGGATCTTGTCGCATGATATACCTAAGCACACATAATATTTCATGCCTGTTTAGGCTCAATTGAAAAGGGGAAAGCACAAATGGAAAGGAAAACGTGGAAAAGGGAAGTCGATGGGAATTGGGTTAATTTCACAAAAAACCTTGGTTTCGATGTTGAGAAATCTTGAGTATGCCCTCCCTTTATATATATCTTTGAGGCTGAACTCCAAAACATACCATGGCTGTCTTACTCATAAATGTTGAGATAGCTCCTTACTATTTTAACTCACGTCATAAACTCACCTGATCATTCTTAAATAGCTAGGAAGGTTTAATTACAGAAACAAATCATTTTTTTGTTTTCTAAAATTAAATTAAACTTTTAATATTCATTCTTTTTTTTAATTCATTAATACAATTCGATTTTGAACAAATTCATACTGATTCGAAATAATATTAATGAAAAATAGATTTTGGAAATTCGGTATATCGTATTATTGTATGTTATTTGAAAAATAAACTTTCTCTTATATGTACATACTTTTCATTCGCTCTTATATTTTTTTTTATTTATAGTATCTTACTTTAGCTTTGTGTTTAAACTAATTTTTATTTAATTTTTATCAGATAAGTTATTTTACCTTTATAAATTTATATTTTTATATGTATTTTAAGTATTTGCTTATAAAAATAGTATCGATTTAATATTTAAGATTTGAAGATAAAAAAAATATAGTGGATCGTACAAATGGGTACTTACATACTTGCTTCTCAGCGTTGCGACGAAAGTTGTGGCCACAAGTTTCCCTCGCTGAACTTCGAGTATTTGCTTTGTTTAACTGTTTTAAGATTATTTTTTTATTCGTTATATTTTGTTTTTCATTTATCAAACCTATCACTTCATGAACTTACTAATTAGTTATTTTCCTTTTCATTTATCTTTATACTCCAATGTTGAGTTTAAACACAAATCTATCACAAAATTACTTATAACTCTTTTTTTTTATTGAGTATTTTATGACAATACACGATAAATGCTACTAAATTTGGTAAAAATTCGTATCCGACTTAAAGTATATTTAACAAAACTAGGTTTTTAAACTAAACCATGTCTAATATGAAAAATATTGTTGGTCATTTTAAAATGTTTAAGAATAATTCAACTCAAAACTTTTTTAACTCAACCCTAAAAACTTTTAAGCAAGACGAATTGACAGACGGGATGGAGTTATCAGTGTGGATCGCATCCCAACCTCTTTTTTTTTTTAATTCAACGAAAATTAAACACATGTTTGTGTTAATTTCAATAAAAACGTATTTATTTAGTTGTCTATAAGCACAACATTTTTCTTAGACTTAAAAGTATGTTAACTTTAAAAAACTAAGATCCATATTTATGTACATTGAAATTTTGAGTAATTTAAGAACTAAAGCCAAAATTAAAAAAAAAATCGCATAAAACGCATTTTTATAGAATTGAGTCCAAAAAACACAACAGTATTCCAAAATTGTTAGAATTTCTTATAAACAATCCAACCATAAAGTTGCCTGTTGAGATAAAGTACTCTACATGCAATTAAAAATCCAATATTGCCTCACCTATAACTCTAAAATCCATATTGCTATAAACTCTCTCAAGCTCACTGTTAAAAATTTTATAATTTTTTTTTATTTAATTCGAACCATTTAAGTTTATTTAAATCATGTTGAAGATGAAGTGGCCAAGATGGCTGCCTTGAGGAACTCCTGACTGGTTGAATACTTCTTCAAATCTGATTTTGAAAAGGTGGTATTTACTTTTGTACAGCTCCATACAAAAACTTTTGCATTTAGCTGTAATTTTACTATAGGCATTTAGTCCATTTTGTTGGTCAGAGTTATGTTAAACCTCTCAACAATAAAAAAATCCAATTTTTAGAAATTTAAATTTAAAATATACGACCGATAGTGATTTCGATAAATTGAATATACAATTTTTTAAAAATATTGAGGGAATATTATCAGGAATTATTTTGAAACTGTTCTTCATATTCAGAAAAAAAATATTAAGTAAATTTATATTAAAATGAGTGCTAGCTGAAATATCAGACTTAAATAGAAATTTGATTGAAAAATTATGCAAAATAATCCCAAATCATTTTAAGATTACTACTTGTTGCCGAATTGTAGCAGATATAATTCCAAAAGATTTCTCTTCGAATAAAAAAGATGCCAGAAACATTTTGAATTCGTTTCGGTTCAATAGTGAAGACTTAATATCTATGCAAAATATATTAAGATATTCATACTCACGGCGGCATAAATGACAGTATTCGCTTAGAAAACAAGGGTTGACTTTACTCTTACCTTGCATTTTTATCAAAAGATTTTTAAAGCACATTAGCCTCTAGCAAAACCATGAGGCCTTACTATTCTTATTAATCCGTTTAACCGGTACACAATTAGAAATGCGTATGTAAGAAAATTTCCTATGGGTAATATGTTGCTCTGTATGGTTTATTTTAAAAAAGAGATAAAATCTTTAGAAATATTCAAAGCATTATGGTGTACATCATTTGCTTCTTTGAGCAAAGATAAATTCAAATCTTCCTGAACAACAACTAGATCTAAAATTCTTCCAAGAGTATTAAAAACATTATTAATATGCAAACAATATAAAGCAGACATATCATCATCTGAGTACTTAAACTAACATTTTCTAACACTACGACAAACGAATTAGAATTTAATTCGTTAACAATAGTTTGAATATTATTTATATGTGAAATTGTTTTATTTTACTACACTTTTATTTTGTTAATACAATAATTTTAGTAAAACTCAATCGGTATTGAAAAACTTTAAACAATTATTGTAGTAATTTTACGAACATTTTTAAGAGTGTGATAGAGGGCGCTGTAAGCACATCGAACCTTCCTGTACGTTAATTGAGATTTACATAGTTGTCGTCATTGTCCTTATTATCACCACTCAGGGCAGGGTATAGACATTGAGCAGTAGTTATACCAATGCTCACTCTAGTACCAATACCAACAGTACCAACAACAAATCTTACTGTTTACATTTAATTTTATGTTATGACGACTCGAAATAAAAATAAAAAAGGAAAAACAAAACAAAATCGAATAATAACAGCAAAATGAAACAGAATTGAAATGAGGGACAATAAAAAAAGAAAAAGGAAAACACTATACAAAAAAATCTGTAAAATCCCCAACAAAATATAATACACAGCAAGTTGAATGAAGAGGGAGGAAAAAAAAGCAAAAATTAAAAATAAAATTTAATTGAATTTCTGTTTCATTGAATATACGATGTAGGTACCTTTAGCTTACAACAACCTATAACCTACATACAAGTAGTCCCAATGGCAGTGTATAACCCGAAGCTTAAACCAAGTCGTTTAGCTTGTATTTGTTGTATCCATGTACGCTGTACGGTACGTCTATGGCTTAGGTTATTTTTGTAAAACGATTTTAATCTTTTCTTTCGTTAAACAAAAAATATATTAAAATCGGTTCTGTCGTTTAGAGCTACATTTACGTTTAGCCAAAACGAAAATGAATAGGTTAGCTATGGTATCTAAGGTAACGCGCTGATTTTTTGAACCATTAAATTCTATTAAGGGAATTTAAAGCTCATAATTGTGTTGTGTTTATTTGATGCGAAAGATGAAAGCAAAGACCTATAGGTACCTACCTAAGGTGATTATGAAAAGGTGTTAATCATGAATTTGTAATTTTACTTTAGGCACAAAAAAAAATTTCCATCTTGTAAGCATGATGGGGTTTCTGTTATTGAATAAAAGTGTCAAACCATTGACTTTCAGGTCTGCGTTTCACTCACACAAAATATTTGAACATAAATAAACCCCCATACAAATATTCGTCTATATACATATACAATAACATTAACCATCACTTACAAATAAAATTCAAAATTATTACTTTGCGAATATAATATACGAGTGAAGTGAAATTCAAAAGACACAAGAATAATAATTCGCATAATTTGTTGATGCGATTAAATTAACTTAATGTGAAAGTTTCATTTCACTAAGTCATGATGAAAGACCGAAATGTGGGTGGGAGCTTATTTTTGGCGTGAAAGGAAACAAAGCTCCAAGTAGTTTCATATACGCTTGTTTGAGAACACGGGAAAAAGAGCATCTTTTCGGAAATTAATGAAAAAGAAAACGAAATCAAATACATTGTTTTTTCAAAGGTCTGGAATTACTGATTTCAAAATACGAGAGTAATATACGAAGTGGTTAAATTTGGCTTGAATGGAAGTGTCCACATACTTACTTACTTTTAGATTTTCAGGTCCTATAAAGTCCGTGGATGATCCTTAACGGGGCGCACGACCTTAACTACTTTTTGGCGCTATCGTGTGAGTTTTCTAGAAATGTGATTGATTTCTTCTTTATTACTCTTCTTAAGGTTTGAAGTTTTCTTCTATTTGTTGTTGTTCCTTTTTAGGTGCAGCATCCGTATAAAAATACTGATTAAATAATTGAGTTTTGATAGGTTTTTAAATTCCCAAAAGAATCGATCCGATTTGTCGAATTGAAAATTTTAACATTTCTCAAGGTCCCTAAAGTCGAAATTAAAGATTTTTAAAGAAATGTCTGTGCGTGCATGTGTACGTACGTCCGTACGACTGTACTTCCGTACAACCGTACGTTGGCGACGCTTTTTTCGTAGTTCATAGCTCAAGAACCAGAAGAGATATTGACTTTAAATAATTTTTTTATACACATAATAATGCAGAAAGATCCAGAAAGGACTCTCCAAAAACAATTTTGTGCAACGAAAAATAACGTTCTTAACATCTGGTACAATTTTGAGAAAAATCAAATTGATGTTTTTTTTTATAAAAAATAAAAACGTAAAAAAAACCTTACTCAAAGTTAGTAAAAACTAAATATCGACTCAAATATCTTTTCAAAGACTTGAGAAAATGGCTTTAAACTTATTGTATCTTATAAGAAATATTGTTTCTAACATTCAGTAATTGTATTGTATTGTATTGTATTTATTGTAGCAGAATATTCTTACATTTTTTCTTAAATTATATTGCACAATTTACAGAGTTACGGTATAAATCTACCTTACTACTGACAAATAATAAATTTTTTAATACAAGTAATGAAAAGCAACTAACAGTATATTGAAGGAAAAGCTACATAAAAACCTTCATTAAATTGTTTTGAGGATTTAGAGAGGAGAAGGGTGGGCGGTGAGGTATTTAAACTTAACCCAAATTTTTATTTAAACCCAACTTAAAGTTTTACATATATTCATTATATGGTAAATAGTTAACAAATGGATTAATAAATAAATAAACAATTAAATAAATAAATATATAAACAAAATTAAATAAATAAATAACAAAATATATATAAGACAGTTCAAAAACAAACAAAGAAAAAAAAAGAAAAATTAATAGTAAATAAATTAATGAACAAACAATAATAAATAAAAAAATAATAAATAAATAAAAAATCAAATAAATTAAATAAATTAAACAAATAATTGATAAATAAATAAATAAATTAATAAATTAGCTATCAAATAAATAAATAAATAATGAAATATATAAATAGATAAATAAATAAATAAATAATAAATAAGACAATAAATAAATTAATAGATAAAGAATAAATAAATAGAAAAATAATAATAAATAAATAAATTTAAAGTAAATTATAAAATTAATATCACAAGTCAGTCTTAAAAAGGAAAATAAGAAAAAAGAACGAAAATGTACTTTCAATAATAATTATATATAACTAAGAAGCTAGGTTTGAAATCAATATGTTATCTGAAGATAAACAAGATAAATTATAGCGTACATTGATTTTGTCAATTCTTTGCAGAACTGGTTCTATGTTTGACATAGCGTGAAGTTCAGCTGTTGAAAACGACCATGGAAGCTTCAGAATCATTTTTAAAACTTTATTTTGAGCTATTTGAAGTCTACGAATATGGCTTTTTGCACATATCCCCCAACACGGTGAACCATAAAACATAATTGCTTGAAAAACTGCTTTAAATATCAGGAGCTTATTATCATTACTCAGTTTAGATTTGCGGTTTATGAATGGATAAAGAGTTTTGATAGTTATATTAAACTTCTTGATTTCTTCTTGTACATGCAAGCCAAAAGTTAAAGTTTTATCTAAATGAACTCCAAGATACTTCGCACTTGAACGCCATTCTGTACTTATTCCACCAACTTGAAGATTATTGCTTGGCAAGAAACAGGCTTTTCTTTTTCTTGAGATAAAGATAGCCTGAGTCTTTGAGGCATTTATTTTTATCTTCCAATTAAACAAATAATCTTGATCTACATTAAGAGCAGATTGCAGATTTGTTTCAATAATGAAACCAACTGAATCTGATGAAAAGATACAAGTATCGTCAGCGAATATAGCTTTATCACAGTTTGTTAAACATGGAAAGTCGTAGGTAAAGATAGTGTATAAGATTGGACCTAGCACCGAGCCTTGAGGTACACCTGCCATGATATTGTAAGATTTAGAAAACCAATTATTTATTGAAACCTTAAACTTCCTTTCAGACAGAAAGGATTGAATGGTCTTTATAAGTTACATTGGGAAATTGAGTCTTAAAAGTTTGTGTAATAATGCATTATGCCAAACAGTATCAAATGCTTTTTCAATGTCAAGGAGTACCATGCCCGTACTTTTACCCATTCTAAAATTATTTTTAATGTGTTTATTAATTCGATGAACTTGATGTACTGTGCTGTGGTGAGCCCTAAAGCCAAATTGCTCAAGCGGTAAAATATTATTTCTAGTCACTTGAGACACAAGTTTACTTTTTAGAATCTGTTCGAAACATTTGCTTAGTGAGCTTAATAAACTTATTGGTCTATAATTGCTTGGTGAATTTGCACTTTTACCAGGCTTCAAAATGGGTATTATTTTGGCTGTTTTCCAAACATTAGGAAAGTAGCTCACCTTCAAACAACAGTTAAATAGGAGTTGTAAGAACTTAATTCCCGATTTTGGCAAATTCCTTAAATACAAATTTTTAATACCATCAAAACCCGCAGATTTTCTTGTTTTAAGTGCCATAAGTACATCTTTGACGTCTTGAAATGAAACATGCCCATAAATATCATTTGCAGTACTTGAGTTTATAAAATTGATTGAGTCACTGACCACTAACTCAACTGTAGTATTACAAGGGATACCTGTAGTAGTCAAATGGTATACATAAAAAGTTTCAGCCATGGCATTCGCTTTTTCAACACTTGAAATCATTACATTATTCCCAACTTTGAAAGCTGGAATATACGTATTTTTCTTTTTGATTATTTTGACTAAATTCCAAAAAGGTTTACTCCCTTTGTCTAATCTCTGTAATTTTTGATTCCATGCTTGGTTCCTATAAGCTAAAATTGAATCCTTTATTAAGATATTAAGTACCTTAACTTCTGAATTATAATGAGGGTCTCTTGTTCTTATCCATTTTCTTCGGTTGCTGTTCCGAGTTTTTATTAGACGTAAAATGTTAGGTGGTAATAAGTTGGCCCTGCCATGACATAATATTTGTTTTTTAGGAACTGAAATGTCAACACTTTCTTCAACAGCAGTCGTGAAACAAGAAACTGCAAAGTCTATTTGTTGCTGATCGACAACATCGATTGAAGGTGCATGTATACATGTCAACTTGGATCTAATTTCTTTTTTATATCTAGACCAATTAGCATTTTTAATGTCTAATATTTCATTTTTGTTTTCCATAGGTGAATCAAAAGATTTTATAAGAACAGGTAAATGATCTGAACTAAGGTCGTTTATGACCATAGGTTGGTTAAAAAGATTAGGCATATTACTTAAATAAAAATCTAAAGTTGATGGGTTTGATCTATTATTAGTAGGATAGTAAGTTGGGTGAGGAGGGTACAAAATTTCAAATTGATGCCTGGAGTTAAGGCTAGCAAGAATATTACCCCATGTATTTGCTCTTAGACAACCCCAACTTCTATGCCTACAATTAAAATCACCCCCAATAAGATATTTATCATGTATACCTATCATCTTTCTCAAGTCGTCGTTATTCAAATGAAAACGTTTTTCCGCACTAGCTGAACCTCCCGGAAAATAAACAGAAAATATTTTTAATGCACTTCCATTAGCAAAAGGTATTTTAATTCCCAAGTTTTGAATTATTTTTGTATTTACAATTGGAATTAATTCATGTCGTATTGTTTTTTTAACTAACACGGCAACACCGCCCCCCCTTCTCTCATCTCTATCAAGACGATAACAAGCATAATCTTGATTATTTAATTTGTCATTAAAACTTAACCAAGTTTCAGACACTAAACCTACATCTACATTATGCTTTTTAAGAAAAGCAAAAAATTCAATGGATTTGCATCGAATGCTTTTAGCATTCCAACATATTATATTCATGGATGTCCTATTCATTGCTTATTACTACTATTATAAAGATACTTAATTGCTAATTGTGCAATAGTATTAAATTGGTCTTGTTTGGTCTTGCATTTACCCAACAAAATTATCATCTCCGCAGTAAGCTGGTTGATTTCATCCATATAGAAGAGAGCACTGGTGCTATCATCAGTAAAAGTATTGTTGTTCGACCAAGCACCACTGCCAGTGGGAGCAGAAACAGGCATATAAACCGGTTTTACTTGCATGGGTGCTCTCCGGTGAGTTGAGAGAGGTGGGAAATCAGAGGTGTTTGGTTCATATGATGACTGATGCGTGTGGTGCATTGTTTTAAGAACTTGAGTTTGACGTTTGTTCTTGTTAGAAAGCTTTTCCCTCATATCAAAGAAGGTTTTACGGCTCAAGCATGAGAGGTCATTGGACTTGTGTGTTGCACTGCAGTTTGCACACTTGATATTGGTTGATTTGCACTTACTTGTTTCATGATTTTCAGAACAGATCGCGCAGTGGGTCTTGATGTGACAGTTTTTTTCTCCGTGTCCGAACATCTGGCAGTTAAAGCATTGTGTATACTTTTGCTTTTGACGTCGGGCAAAGTCCCACTTCACTTGTGTTTTAAATACAGATGGAATTTTTTTTTTGAGATCTGCAAGCTTAACTGAACCGCGTTCGAGAAAGACTATATAGAAAACATCAAGGAAATTTTCATATTGTTTTTTTATTAGTTTTATGTTTTCACATTTTAAACCAAGTACGTTCAATTCAGTTTTTAATTCTTCAATTGGCATTTCATCGAGCCCAAAAAGAACAACTTTAAATGACCTCACTGTTTGAAGGTCATGAGTAAAAAATTGCCAGTTTTTATATTTTAGTTGGGAACACACACTTGCATAGTCTTCACTTTTGTTGCAGTTTATTTTAATGCCAATGGACATTTTTTTTATACAATAGTCATGGACTTTAATTTCTTTAAGCATAGCGTGTATACTTTTGGTTGTTTGTTGTAATACACAAATAGAAGGTATTTTAATTTTTTTAACTGTTGGAGTAGCTAACACTTCTTCACATTCAATATCGGTGTCTGAGTCGGGAAGACATTGTAGGGAGGTAAACCGCCCATATTTAAGATTATGGTCATCCGCACTCATTTTACGATTTTTAACGTTGAAAGACAAATGAATGTCTTCAACTAAAGTTGGTGATTTATTTCTTTTTTGAATGTTTGCTTATTAGAATGTACCGCACAGAGAAACGTCTGATTAGATCAGACAGCCGATGAGTACTGCTAACATTCAGTAAAATTTTGAGAAATAACAATTTGAAAGTTTTTTTTTACAAAAAATAAAAACCCTGAAAAAATTAATAAAAGTTGGTAAAAATTGATTTTCGATTCAAATCTCTTTTTAAAAATTTGATATTATGGCTCCCAACTAATGTTCACTTATAAAAAATATTGTTTTATACACTCTTAACATTTTGAGAAAAATCGAATTAACAGATTTTTACAAAAAATAATAACCTTCACAAAAATTTACAAAAATTGGTAAAAATTGATTTTCGACTTAAATATCTTTTCAAAACTTTGAGAAATTAGCTTCAAACTCATTTTGTCTTATAAGAAATATTGTTTTCAACTTTCGATAAAATTTTGATTAAAATCGAATTGACAGTTTTCCTACACAAAATAAAATCCTATACAGAATACTAAAATTTATTAAAATTTCACTTTTTTTTCAAAAATTAAAAACATTGGCTTCAAACTTATTTTACCTCACAGAAAATACTGTTTTCAATATTCAATAATTTTTTTTGTAAGAATTCAACAGTTCGTTTTTTTCATAATAAAATAAAATCTACAAAAAATTTTGCGCAAATTTGGTAAAAATTGATGTTTGGTTCTCGATATCTCTCAAATTAATTTTATGCATCTTATTTGTATTTGTTTATATTAGAAATAAAATCTTTTAGGAAATGCTAGTAAAATTTGTAAAAATCTCGTTAAAAAAACTAGATTTTGAAATAAAACAGGCTGAACATCTTAGTCTTTCTCAGTTTGATTTTCAGTCCAACGAATTGTGCTTCTCCTTCAACCCTTATCGTCATTTAATGGAGATCCAATACCCTATCCGTTATACCAAAGCATGCCATTGATCACCAATAAGAAGAGAATTGGTGGCAATATGCAGCCCTGTCTGACTCCACTTTGGACTTCAAACTCTTCTCACAACCTAACTCCTTGTAAGACGTGACATTTGAAACCACCATAAGTAGCCTCTATATAGAAATGAGGTTTTCCGACATTAACTACTTGCTGAAACTGTCAAAAAGTCAAGTGGTTTTCAATATTCAACTCTTATCTCGACAACAATCCGCAAGGTGTTAATATGATCAAAGCGGGAGCATCGAGTGAACAATCCTGCTTGTTCTTAGTCAAGAAATTGTTTCGAGACGTTATCTTCCTATCTATCTTTCTTTGTTCTAAGATAATCCTCGATACCATTTTTGTGACTGCAGTCAAAACAAAAATGCATCTTCATTTTGTGAAGTTCATTGGGTGTAATTTTGTTGGGACCTTGAAAAGCGTTCAAAGGCCCTTGCTGATGTTTCTATAAGCGGTTGTAACAACGTGAGAATGCCATCTTGCTGTACCGCTTTGTTCTTCTTCAGTGGTTTAAATGCAGTACATATCGCTTCCTAACTGGGGGTGCAGTACATAATCGGGCATTTTTTAGGGTAACTCATAAGATTCAATAATGTTTCTTCCACCTTCTACATTTGGTCCTCAACCATCTACATCTTTCATCGGCTACTATTTCAGTTATCCCCTTTGGCTATCGTTTAGTTCTGCTGTCGAACCTATTTGCGGTTTGTTCTGCTTTTGATCCCAAATGTTGATGTAATCATTAGGCAATATTATCCCACAATGGCAAGTAACATAGCTTGTAAAACTCATCTTCATTATAATCATAAAAGTAAGTCAGTTTCAATATTTTGAACACTTAATCGGATAATGGAACATGAGTTCGAAGTTATACATATCGGTCGGCTCACAATTTATTATTGGGATAAGAACTATTGTTGAAGGAGACAAAGGTTCCGGTAGACCGGCCAGAAACTTTGACAAAGAGCCAATTAGATTGTTAAAGTTTACAAACACCTTGGAATGACCGTAACTAATAACCTTTATTTGGAAAACCACTTCAAGGACGAACTGGTCAAAGCCAGAACCGCATTTTTGGAAGTGGCAGAATCTATCATGAAATGTATGCAAGGGTCGAAAATCTTCATTAAGAAATGTTTTCGTTTACTAACTTACCAAAAAAAAAACTCTGATCTACATATCCAAAGTTTCATGTTGAGAACATAAAAAAAGGGCTAAATATAGCAAAAGTCTTCCAAAAATTCTAGCATTATACAACATTGGGAAGAAAAAGCTGTGCCATGGAAAACTCGAAAAAAAGCTGTGTACTGTCGAGATTTGAATATTGTAACGATGATCTATTAGATCTTGTTTTCAAAGTAGAGGAGCAATTTCGAATTAAGTCGGTAAATAAGACTGAATCTTCAGTACAGAGACCTTTTTACCAATATATTAATCACAATATTTGTGTACGTAACTACTTCCACAACGAAAATAAGTAATTATATATTCCATATCCAAAATCAGAGGGGAGCTGATTAGACTTAACTACCACTACAGATGAAGTATAGGTATACTCACTGTGACGTGATGGTAAGTGCGAAGTGCTGTCAGAGGTCTTCCCTCTGTTCAATCCCTGCCTATAACACCTTAAGTTTTTTTTTTCAAGGACTGCCTCTTGCGAGGAAATATAATATTCTCCAAGAGTAATTCTGCTCATAAAGAATGCTTTCTCAGATCAACCGTTTGGATTAAGCATAAAAACTGTAGGTCCCCTAAATTACTTAAATTACTCGCACACACGAATAATTGAGAGTTGAGCTCCCGGTTCTATACGGAGTACTGCTAAACCTATTTTATTTCTTTTTCTAAGCGCTGTTATACACACTTTTAATGTAGTAAATCGAATATCTATCGTTCTTAATATCTTAAACACAGATAAGAAAACAGAATAACTCTCATCGGAGCAGTCTTTAGGTTGAATTGCATTTTTAAAAGTATTTAAAATGATAAAATACCCATACTAATTACAAAATAAACAAAATTAAACTCTTCTTCATTCTACGAACAAAAATGCCAAGTCGCCATAACCTCTCTTCTCCTATTGTTTCAATTTATTGCAAAATCAGCAAAAAAATTCCTCATTAAAGTTCCTACCTACTTAATACCTACATCAACTTCTGTAATATATATTTCTATTTTTACCAATGTCTACCCTCGCCTTTCCTTACATTTACGAAAAACCTCCCTCTCCCCTCCTCTCCACTCCACTCGAAAGCTCTATTAAATATTTTAAGTTTTACTTCAATTTTCAAAATCCCAAATTTTAATTACAATACCAAGTGACATGGAAATTGCTATGCTCAAACATAAACCATAAAATTTACCCTCGAACAAACTTGAATAAAGTGGGTAATTGAAACCCTCACACAGTTAGATATACAATTTGAGAGCAAAGAATATAAAAAATAGAAGAAAATAAAATAAATCAATCGATTTCTGCCCCTCTCCCCCACCGCCCACCATCAATGTCCGCTTTAAGAATATTAATTACCTACAATCTTCCTCTTATATACCTCAAGAAGAAAAAAAATCAAAGGCCCTTTTCTCCCTCCTTTTTTTTCTTCTACACGATAAAGCAAAAATGAGCTAGGAATTTTATATTTTCACATTAAAAAATCGGGGAATAAAAAACAAATTTTAACTTTTTTCCTATTTTTATTCGTTTCATTTTCTTTTTATTAATAGAGAAATCTCTCCAATCAAAGCCACGTGGTCCTCTTGGCCGTACCACTGAGCATATCTGGGAAATTCACATGCGAAATTTCCGTTGAAGCCCCATCATTTCTCACCGCTATGATGTCCGGTGAAATGGAAGTTGTGGGTAAGTTGGTAGCAAAAGAAAAGAAATAAAATATAAAAAACAACGGCGAAGCACCACAAATTAATTGACTTCGAAAAACGAAACAAAAGAAAATTAGCAAAAAATAAAGAAAACAAAACTCCCATTTCATGAAAAATTATTGAAAACTTTACCATTTTTTTATCGTCCTTTTAGAACTGCCAGAACAACGACCGATAGTGACAGGAATTCACTCAAGATATCGACTGGGCGACTTAGTTGACGGGAATTGCTCAATTAAATTCTCAAAACCGGCAGCCAATTTGACATGGACGATTAATGGTGTTGTGGTGAGTTTTTCTTTTCGTCAGAGATTTTCAGATTTTCGTTTTTTTTTTGGCTTTTGTATTTATTCAAGGTTAACACATTAGGTTTAATCTGAATGACTTTAATTGTGCTCCATAAAAGTTAAAGATGCAGTTTCATCGAATTAAATGAAATTAATTTGCGATCTTTTTTGAGTCTTTAAAATCGGGGGGAAAATGTCACTCACAAGCAGTGTAGATGTAGACATGTGAAGGTGAATGTATGAGATGGAAAATGTGTCCAAACATTATTTTCATTAATTAAAGGAAGGAGCAGAATCAGACAGAATAGGTTTTCCTTCTGTTTTGTTGGGGTTCAAAAGGACCAAGAGGCTAAGAAATGTATATAAACAACAACATTGACCCAAATGATGACTGACCAAAAAATATGGTGTAAAATGATGGAAAATGGAGATACAGGACCTTTTTTTTGTATTCGAATTTCGTTAAACACAAAGCAAACACACACCCACACACACAACACTGACTAACAATCACATATCATATTTTAGTATAAAAACCCTTGGGTGTCCTTTTTACCAGAAAACCTAAACAATTGTTAGACTTTCAATGACAAAATATTGTGATTTAACCGAACACACATATGGGTTCTTCCATGAAATACCATCGTTCTATCTTAATATTTTTAAATCGACTCAAAAAGGGTGTGAGGAGGCCTATCATATAAGTAGTATGTAGATATTAAAGTAGTAGAATTTCAATTTTCTTTAATGAGGGTTTATTTTAGGCAAAGATGCCCCTTCACATGAATACGAGTAGTGTAGGCACACCAGGATCAGGATGAGGCATTTGTTTTGTGTGTGTCAGTAGGGTTAACCAGCTCATCGTACGGAATGTCTGTTGAATTGCAATTAATTATATATAAATAATAAATTATCGTGGTTAAGGTTTTAGTTATTTCTTGGAATGAAAAAGGGATATAGATGTGTGTTTGTGTGTATGCGAGTGCGCCTATGTAAAGACATATGGATTTGATAATGATGGTATTTTGAAGCTGTTTAAAAGGGGGATATGTTTTGTTTTTAAAGCAAATTAAAGATTTTGTAGTTACATTTTTGGGGAATTGTATTTATTTAAGGAACTTTTTGAATGGTTTTAATTTTATGAAGTAGTTAAATTAGTTTGAGAATTAGTAAGCTTGGAATACATGATACTTAATACACTTTAAGTGTAGGTATATGTAGGTACTTAATAGATAACGAAGAATTATAGTTCAAGTTAGAGTAATTACTTAATTATGTTTAAACTTGATATCGAGCAAACAAATTTTAGGAACTTACTGTAAACTGCAGAAGTTAAAGTAATTAAAGCATAATCAAATCCATGGTGCATTATGTTTCATGCTGTTCAATCAATATAGGATATTAATGTAATCGGTTAAAGTTGTACAATGGAAAATTTTAACATTTCAGGGTCCTTAGAATTTGAATCCTTTCTGTCGATATTCTTAAAAGTTTTACAAAATTTTTAAATAACAACATTTTTTGTAACATTAAAAAGTTTCCATTCAATATCTTATTTTGTTCTCAAGATACTTAAGTCAATAATGCACAAAAGCCTCTCAAGATATGTGTCACCTCCAAAATTTTACGAATTAAGAATGATTTCATCTCTAAACCAATTTTGGGCAACATCTGGTAAAATTTTGCGAAAAATCAAATGGACGGTTTTTTATAAAAAAATAAAAACCTAAAAAACCATTATTCAAGGTTAGTAAAAATTGAATATCGACTCAAATATCTTTTTAAAAAATTGAGATTATGGCTTCAAACTTATTGTATCTTATAAGAAATATTGTTTTCAACATTCTGTAAATTTTGAGAAAAATAGAATGGGCAATTTTTTTTACAAAAATAATAACCATTGGTGAAAATTTACTTTCAACTTAAATAGCTTTTCAATATTTAAAAATATTGTCTTAAAACTTTTTTATTTCAGAGAAAATATTGTTTTCGATATTCAGTTGTTTTTTTTTTTAAATCCAACAGTTCCTTTTTTTTTATAAGAAAATAAGATTTACAAAAAATAGTACGCAAATTTGGTAAACATTGATGTTCGGTTCTTGATGTCTCTCAAATTAATTTAATTCATCCAATTTAAGAAATGCTACTTAAATCGTAATACATTTGTTTTCGACTAAAAATCTAATTAAAAAAATAAGATGTTCAAACTAAACCATTTCATCATATTCCAAATGTTGTTGGTAATTCTAAATTTGTTAGAATAATTTTACTGACAACTTTTGAACAAAACACGAAAGCCTACAAACCTTTTAAGCAAGACAAATCAACAGACGGGATGGGAAGTTATCAGTGTGGGTCGCATCCCAGCCTCTTTTACATTTATTAGGATCCGCATGTTTGATCAATTCAATTCAAAAATTCTTAAAATTTGCCCAGATGACAAAAACATTACTGCTTGATGCATACAAATGTTTTTGAGGCAAAATCATTTTTAGTAGTAACCGTTAGCGTTAGTATACAAACCTGAAATTTTTTTCCGAATTTATGTTATTATATCACAATTTAGAATATAAAAACAAAATTTAAGTTACTAGCTTTATTGGACGAGAAACATAATTAGTCATCCAAATTATCACTTTCCTATAAATTGCTATAATCAAAAAGCTTTCCAATCTATTTTTTAAAGCCCTTTCACCATCATTTAATGTAATTATCTGTTAAATTGAATTTATTTTAAATTTGGCCAACAAAAAAAGTTCTAAAAACAGGCAAATTTCTCAGTATATGGAAGAAGTCATTTCTAACACCAATTTGCAAGAGAGGTAACAAGTCGGATATAAGCAACTGCATGCCCATTGCAAAGCTTTCTTGCATTCCTAAATTGTTTGAAGATGTTGTTTGTGAAAGTGTAGCATTTTTTAGTAAAAAATCATTTGCGAACAGCAACATGGTTTTGTGAAAAAAAGTTCAACCGTTCAAACGCTTTAGAACAAGGTTATGAAGTTGATTGTGCATACACTGACTTTTCTAAAGCTTTTGACCAACAAAGCCATGGAATTATTTTATTTAAACTTAAGGCTCTTATAGTTTTCCACCATTTTTCTTAGCTTGGATTAAGTCATACCTTAAAAACAGATCCTACGAGGTAAAATTTAGAAATTGTCATTCTGAACCTTTTGTTGCTCAATCTCGTGTTCCCCAGAGAGCCATCTGGGCCCTTTTCTGTTCATCCTGTCTATTAACGACGACGTATCGTCATGTCTACGCTCAAGTGAAGTTCTCATTTTTGTTGATGACATGCACATTTTTAAGATTATAAAGTCCACCCATGATCGTATTCTTTTACAAGCCAACATTGATAGTTTCACATCTTGGTGTGGGAAAAATAGCCTTTCAATCAACCCTTTAAAATGGCAGACGATAACTTTTACTAAAAAACTAATCAGTAACGTGTTTGAAAATTTAGTTGTACATTTCTGTTCCAACTAAGAGTTTGCCCATCACATTAATTTTATTGTTAATAAGGCAAGTTCTATGCTTGGTTTTATAAAACGCTGGGCAAAGGAATTCAATGATCCCTGTGTCACTCTTTCTTTGTACAATTGCCATGTTCGTCCTCATCTTGAATATGCTTAGCAGGTATGGACTCCTTATTACGAAATTCATAGTATGATCAGCCTCCCTATGAACATCGTATTCTAATTTTTCAAATGCAATCCCTCCATCAAAGGCGTGTTAATAATGACTTAGTATTTTTTCATCAACTCATTAATAGATAAATTGATGCACCTTATTTGCTTTCTTGTGTACATTTGAATTACCGATGCGGAACTCTTCCCCTGCATGCATTTGATTTTATAAATATATTGACTTCCCTTAAAACTATGGGAAGAATGAAGCTTTAAGTCCAATGAACATTTTATGTAACTTAAACTGTTCATCGATAGATTTAAATTTAAATAAGATGGGATTAAAATCATTGTTTAGAACCAGTGATCGTAGTTTGACGCTTGCTATAAGCTTACTACTTTCTGAAATTCTGAAGTGTAAAAAAAAAAGAAAAAAAGTTATCCCAAACGTAAGGACGTACAAAAAAACGAACAGTTATTTATAAACAATTTACATTTTTAGTTCCTATAAGAAGTTAAAAAAAATTAAAGATTTTTGCTGACCCCAAATATCTCACGAACCAATTACGCTATAGACATCAATTACAATATATTTTATATAATATGACACACAATTGGTATAAATAACATTTTTCAGCTCGAATATTTTACAAACAAAATTATTTATGTACATTTTAAATAATTTAATGTGCCGAAAAATAACTTATTTTATATGCATATTTGGTATAATTTTCATAAAAATCCAAATAACAATTTTGTATGAAAAAATAAAAAGGTACTCCCCAATTGGTCTTAAAGTTATAGCAAATAAATAAAACCTAGTAAAACCCGTGGCGTGATGGTTAGTTCGTAGGACTATCATACCAGAGGTCTTGAGTGCAATCCCTGCCTGTGCCACCTTAAGCTTTTTTCTGTCTTTTGCGAAGAATTGAAAAATGCTCCCAGAGTAATTCTTGTCATGAAAAGTGCTTTCTCAAATTACACGTTTGGATTCGGCTTTAAGAGTTGTTAGTCACTAGGCCCTGTTTCTCAACGCACTGTTGGGCCTCCTTATTTATTTTTTAAATTAATTAGTCGTTTTTAATAATTGCACTAGACACAGCATAACTAAATTACATATTAATTACTACGTAATCATTGAAATTGAAAATCAGATCAACATTGTATGAGTGCAAAACGTATGAACATTTTTGAGTAAAAGTGGTTTGTGCTGTTGTCCTGTGTTTCTTTCTTTTACCAATACAGAAAAAAAATGATACGAGTCGACTTGTAACGAAATATTTACACAATTCTATAAAGAAAGATAACATATATTGCCTACATTTTTGGCCAAAGAGTTACTAAGAATTTTAGATTTGAGCTTCGTGACAAAATATCAAGTATCGAAATCTTGTAAAACAAATTGGTTGGATTTTTAGCATCTCTCCATTATCGTCTCAACCCGGTCCAATCTTGCTCTCCTTCATTAAGTATTGGTGCATATATTTAATTTGTCTCTAACAAAAATATAACCAAACCATTTTCATAAATTCACGGAAGCAGAACATTACAGAATAAATGGTATAAATTTAATCAGTGACTTTCAAAGTACATAAGGGAAATATTAAAAACAAATCAAAAACATTTTAAATAACTGTTACTGTTTGCTTATTTTTTAAAAATCTCAACATTGTTCCAAAAATTCATTCAATTTCAAAAAGACTTACTATTTAAGGGAGTAAGTAAGTATTTGCAATTTAAATAGCTTAATTTTTGATAAATTCTTGACAGTTTGATTTCTCAAAAAAAAAAAAAACGCGTTTTATCTATCCTGTTTCTACTGATTTCTTTTTGGTTTTGTTTCTCTCAGGAGATTTAATTTTGTTGCTCCCATATCCGCACGACTTTAAAAACAAAAAAACAACAAGAATACCAGCATCAAGTTCTTGCGTTGATTGCTTGAGGCACAGCGAGATTTCCATTAAGTGGATTCCTTTGCATGCGATGGCTCCCAAAGGATCCAGGTTTAAGTTCAAAAAAACAAAATACAAACAAAAAATACAACACAAAACAAAAAACGGGAAGATTTTTGAAATCTCTGCCGTAGAGATAAAAAAGTTTTTGTTTCCCCTGCTCACCATGAGTTGTTGTCATTTTTGTTGTCATTTGGGGGGTAGGAATGCCAAAAAGGATTGAATTCCTGGCAGGATATCACTATTCATACTTTTTTCTTTCGTATATGTGATGTTTTATTACATTTCTTCTATTTTTTCCCGTTCAGTTTTGTGGTTTTTTGGGAGAAGTGGGTAGAGTGGGTTGGGTATGGTACCGGCACTCAGAAATATCTCGGTGAACATACGCAACACCTATGTGAAGAAGGACCATTTCAAAACAATAACAAAAAAAAGAAACACACACACAATCACACTCACTCATTCACTCACGCAAACTCTAAACCAAATCCATGTTGTAGTCGTATAGTGTGTTTGTTGAACCGAAAATATGCGACCAAAGTCATTCATCATGTCGAAGATATTTTTGCCAACCGAAACTTTAAATTTATGGAATTTCTTGTTGTGTGTCCTGGCTGTCGATTCAGCTATTCAGCGGGAACATTACGTAGCTGGGTATATCTATGTGACCATCTACATATAGCTATAGTGCGGGTGCACGTTTGCTGGCGTCGTCGTCGGTCGTTGGTTGTTGGTCGTCGACGTTCTTGTTTGCCGTTATCGTCGGGAATGTGGTGGCTATTTTATAGGATGTTATGTCCCTTGCTGGTTATAATGGTCGGTGTTGTTTTTCTGCGAAAACAACATAGCTTGAGGATGTTGCAGAACCTATACCAACACGTCTATATCTAACCTATACTGCTCAGTGTGCTTATGTCCCTCTGTCTGTGGCCGCATGTGTATTTTGTGTGCGAGAAATTCTAAAAAAGGGAACAGCATCAGCATCAGGATCCTCGACACACGAGTAGACCTAGGCTAGGCAGGAACATAGAGGTGAATGGTTGCGTTAAGCGTTTTCGCCTACACGCATTGTTTAGAGATGACGAACAAAAAGCAAACGAACTGGGAACCTATACCCATACTAGAACGAACTACAGTGAACCCAAAAACAACAATAACAACAAAAACGAAATACACAGCGTGAGGCTAAAATGAATTATGTTCTTTATGGTTTGAGAGAGCAAATAAAATTCCATTGTTGGTATATGTGTGTGTGTGTTGCTGGTTGTGTTCCTGAGCATAGGCTAGGAAATCATTTAGTGAATTTTATGAAAAGCCATCGAATGTGATATGTGAGTTTTATACAGATTTTAGGAATATAAGTTCCTATAGCTTAGCTACTGCGATCCCTGGTATACGTAATCTTTAATTGGAGAGTTGTGCTGTAGGCAGCAGACAACATTTAGTAAAGCCGGGCTTTGGCCGTATATTCCCATATGAAAGGTCCTTTTGGACAGATTTAATTCTATCAGCAGCCACAAAATGTTTATTTATTGAAGGGTTTCAGTCAAAGATAATGAGCTAACACAAAATTTAAGCTTGATCTATTAATGGAATCAATAAGGATGATGAAGTTGCATCGAAATAACTTCATGATTGGTTCCTATATTTAATTTAAGTACAATCGGTTAAATGAGGTATTTGTTTATTTAACTTGCCTACTGCGCACTTAATAATGAAGTCTGATATATTGTCGTAATTTATATTTAATTTACAAATTTAACTCCTTCACATTCACCAAAGAGATTATGACGGGTTTTTTCTTAGACGTGTGGTTTTAAGTCTCGCTTAATATTTTTCGGAGTTGGTATTTTTGACAGCTGTTACTGGACTTCTGCTTAGTTTGGTTTTTCATTTCATAGTGAATACAATTCCTCCATCGTATGCGACAATTGGACGGTTTTACAAAGGAATATCTTGTTAAGCAGGCTTTCAAAATTCAACTCGTAAAAGATGTAGTGATGAAACTCCTTTTTGTTTGAATGGCTACTAACGCTGTTACATCCTTATCTTAGGTGTGCTTTTTAGTCGGAGGGTATCATTTGTCCATATTTCTTCAAAAATTGAGCCGGCCTCATACAGTTATTGGGAAATGCAAGAAAACGATGAATACTGTCTTTTGTTTGCCTGAATCCGAAGGTGACTTTTGTTTATAACGAGGCGCTAGGCGCTACATGCCACACAGTAAATGAAACAATCAAACAATAAAAAGAAGCTTTAGGTGCTCGCATTATCTCCTATCATTGCCAGTAAGCTGGCCTCTAAGATCGTACAATTGAACTACTTTTTGTTAGGCTAGGTGAAGTCGAATGTCTATACGTAGATAAGTACAAGACGTTTGACCATAGCTGACATACGATTCCAATTGCTGTGTGGAAAATTGGGCTTCACGGCTGGCGTTTATTCGAGCCAGCTCAGGCGGATATAACATTATAATATAAGCGTTTTACTTATTTTTGAATCCCTTTTTTAAAAACATAACACCCGTTGCTACCCTTTAAATTTCTTCAAACCGAGATGGCATTATAAAGAGGAAATAGCGGTGTACATTGGCCTTGAACCTTGAAGTTTTAAAACTCATATTGGCGGGAATTACTGAACTAAGTAAACCATTCCGTATTTTTAATATGTTGTCGATATCAAGCACCATTGGCCTAAATATGATTATATTTTTATAATATGTGTTTCATATGTTATCAAGAAATTACTTAATTTAATTATTATTATTTCCTTTGCACAGGTACCTCCCCATCACATTAAAATGCATCAAATTGAAAAATATCCTGAGGACAATTTGGAATCAGTTTTTAGTGAAATTGGTTTTATGGTAACAACTCAACACTTTATAAAAGGACAAATGAAGGTAAGCTTTTAATACCATACAATTTTGATGTCCCTTAACCCAACAAATGAATACTAACAAAACTTTTTCTCTTTATAACAAAAAGCTAAAATGTACTGCATCATTGTTCAATATCTACCATGAAGAAGTTGAAAAACTCATCGAAGAAGATCGTCCAAGGATAATGGCATCAGGTCGTTCATTTGATATGAACGCATATCCATATGATCAACAATCCAGCGGTGATTTCGAGGACCACAATGAGTCATACCTTACATACCATTCAGGTTGGTAATTCTTTAAAAGTTCAACCTAATGCAATAAACCAACATAAATGTAAAATAGATGTTAGCATACGATTGTACTTCTATTGCATCGTCCATCCATTAAGAATCATTTTATCTTACCTTTAATAGGAATCTATGGGTCTTTAATGTATTCCTCTTTATTTGCTTAACTCTTGGCTCCTTAAAGGACAAAAAATGGGAGGATATCACTAACGCAATTTACATTGCTATTCTTATTTATTTTCATTCAAAGTTTTTTTTTTGTTTACATGGTTCCTAGACCAACATAGAAGAAAAGAAAAAGGAATGTTGAATGTCCTTTGGAATGGTAAGGATGACTTCATATGGTCTTTCATGTGTATTATAAACCCCACTTATTTATGATTCGTTTTTGTGGGAGGGAAAGGAGGATGGGGTTCTGTTGGAAGTGTGAATTTATGCATTTAGCCAAGATGTAAATATAGAAACTGACTTGAACATAAGGTTTAGTTAACATAAGTAAAAAACAGAAATCTTTTAATTTTCTGTTGAGTTAGCAAAGTGTGAGTCCTTTCTATTTTTCTTTTTAAGTCGGGTTCGCACCGACTATAAATAGTACACACATACTGTTAAGAAGAAAAAAAATCTTTTTTTTGTGTCGGTGTGAGGAGATTTATATCGTCTGATGGATATTTGACAAAAAAAAACATATTTAAAACAGAAATTAAAAAAAGTTTAAATCAATAAAACTGTTACACTGATAGTTAAGTATCTAGTATGTTCAAGCTAATTCTCAGGAATTGTGTTTCGACTCTCAGTAAAACAATAAAATTTTACCTTTCAAGTATAAAGGTAACACATTTCTTCACTTCGGCATCTTTTTTTAACTTCCCATAGGAAGTTATTGTAATGGGTCCGATTTGTCAAATTGAAAATTTTGACATTTCTCGACGTTTCAAGGTCCCTAGAATCGAAATAAAAGATTTTTAGAAAGATGTCTGTGCGTGCGTGTGTACGTTCGTTCGTACGTCCTTACGTTCGCGACGTTTTTTTCATCTTCCATAGCTCAAGAACCAGAAGGGATATCGATTTCAAATAAATTTTGCTATACAGATAAAAAGGCAGAAAGATGCAGAAACGGCTCTCAAAAAATTAGGTGGGTGGTTTTTTTACCATAGCAGTTTGAAAAAAAGGTGAAAATTTTGGTAAACCCTAAATATCTTACGAACCAAAAACGCTAGAGACTATCGATATAAATATCTTTTCAAAAACTTGAAATTTAGGCTTCAAACCTATTTTATCTTATAAGATATATTTTTTTCACCATTACAAAAAATGTTGAGAAAAATCGAATAGACAGTTTCTTTACAAAAAATAAAAACCTAAACAAAAAATTAATAAAAGTTGTTAAAAATTGATTTTCGACTCAAATATATTTTCAAAACTTTGTGATATTGTCTTTAATTTACTTTTATTTTTCAAAAAATATTGTTGACAACATTCAGTAAAATTTTGAAAAAAATAGAATTGACAGTTTTTTACAAAACTTAAAAACTGAAAAAAAATTAACAAAAGTTGGTAAAAAATGATTTTCAACTCAAATATCTTTTCAAAAATTTGAGATAATAGCTTCTTAAAAATTGTTTCTTATAAGAAATATTGTTTTCAACATTAGGACAAATTTTGAGATTAATCGAATTGACAGTTTTTTTACAAAAAATAAAAACCTAAAAAAAATGGATAAAAGTTGGCAAACATTTATTTTCGACTCAAATATCTCTTTAAAACTTTGAGATATTGGCTTAAATTTACTTTTATTTTTAAAAAAGTATTGTTGTCAACATTCAATAAAATTTTGAAAAACATTTAATAGACAGTTTTTGTACAATAAATAAAAAACCTAAAAAAAAATGTATAAAAGTTGGTAAACATTTGACGCAAATATCTTTTCAAAAATTTGAAATATTGGCTTCAAACTAATTTAATCTTATTAGAAATATTCTTTTCAACAGTCAGTAAAGTTTTGAAAAAAAAATCGAATTGACAGTTTTTTTTACAAAAAATAAAACTCTAAAAAAAAAACAATACTAAAACTTGTTATAAATTTACTTTCGACTCAAAAAGATTTTTAAAAATTACAAATATTGGCTTGAAACTTATTTTATTTCACAGAAAATATTGTGTTCGATATTGAATAACTTTTATATAAAAATCCAACAGTCCGTTTTTTCATAAAAAATAAAATCTACAAAAAATAATACACAAATTTGTTAAAAATTGATACGAGTACATATAGACAAACTTTTAAGCAACACAAATCGACAGACGGGATGGGAAGTTATCAGTGTGGGTCGCACCCAGCCTCTTTTTACTTCTAAGTTTTGCTATCCCTGCAAAGTGAAAGTTCTTGTCAGGACATTTATATTTATTTTCTAAGAACAATAAGTTTTTAATCGTTGTTGTCGAAAGGCAAATCACTCTAAATTTATATTAAACAAATTCTAAATATAAAAAAGTGTGGCGCAACAGTCCGTTGATAACTAGGGCCTAGTGACTTACAACTCCCAACCATTACTTTGTGCGAGTACTGTTGTCATTGAATGAGGGGAGAGATTTGAAAGAAGATTTGAGAAAGCACTTTCCATGACAAAAGTTGCTCTTGCAGAATCAATTTCTCGCAAAGGCAGTACCCCTGAATAAGATGACATAGGTTGGGAATGACGGTCTAACGCACTTACCATCGTATCACGAAAATACAAATTCTTAATAGGGTTGTCAAATTCAAAGTTAGTGTGCATTCAAAGAATTCATAAAAGGCGTGCCAGATCTGTAAATTTCGTAAGAGTTCCGTCAAAATTCTTAAATATTCTGATTATTAAGAATGATAAAGCTAACTGTACATACATACATATGAATATTTTAAATATTTTAAATTGAAGGGATTTAAAATACGCCATCTGGATGTTCTCGTACCATGTTTCAACATTTAATAATTTTAACCGACACAATTTTATTGACACAAATACACAATTCTGAAAAGTCATTAAACGCCATTTTTGCTGTGAATGGATCAAAATTTTAAACACTTGCTAAGGAGATCTACATATTTATTGATTTCAAGATGTTACTTTCGAACAAATCAAATCTCTCGTTTGATGACATACTCATAATATCTTTGGTTCCAGATTCGTTTAAAAAATCAATTTTATTCTTAATTCACAAAAAAGCTGACGAAAACAATTCTGAAAAGTATAGAAGAATATCTTTATGAACACTTAAAACTTCAAGAAGGTGAAGTTCAAAATAATCTGATTGTTCAAGCCTGTGAATCTGTAATCAGAATTATATATTCGCATCTTATTCACAACCTTTCATTTAAAATTAACTTTCCCAATGATTTAAGCTCAAAATAAGATCTGAGCTACTCCACTTAAATGGTATACTATCCAATGTTGGTTTTAATTCAATTCCTAGCTTTATATGAACGCGAGGGGAACATATTCTACTACATTAGCATTTGTCCAGTATTAACATTTCAAAAAAAAATTGTGCAGCTTAAATATTTAATGACCACTGAACTATCAGAAAGCATCTCTTTGAACTCGATTATATAAGTGTAAGTTTGTTGCCATCTTATTCACAAACTTAGCCACCACAATAACTACTTTTGCCAGATCTCTTCTACTGTCTCGACACTTTGCTAAAACACTGTACATATTTACATCTAGTATTTAGGATCTTACTTTTCAATATTAATATTTTATTATTTTATACTAATTTTCAATCGTATGTAAATTGTTCAATAAGTAGTATCAAAGATATCAAAGCCGACATAATTGTTGATTTAGGTATGTTTATTAATATTATTCTTGTTATTACGTTTTTGTTAATAATGTTTTTATTTGTTAATTTAATTATAAAATATAGTTCTTTACTGCATCAACTTGTGTCTTTATCAAATTATTGGAACAATTTTTATTTCATCATCGAAGTTTCAAGCCAAACAGTTGAAACTTACAATCAAATTATTGGAATCATTCCTATTCCATTATCGAAGTTTCAAGCCAAACAGTTGAAACTTACAAATCAACAATTAAGATGGAAGAAATAAAAGTTAAATTCTGTTTAGCTTCAGAAATTCGGGAAAAACAAACTATTGTTAACGTCAAAACTATTCAAATTTTGAATCAAGAAGACATTTTTTCTTTTCCAACTGAATATCAACCAATCCAAAAACATGGTGAATTGGCTAAGTTGTCCATAATCAAGGGAGCTGTGAAGAGCCTTAGTACAAGAGGAAAATTAAGAAAAAATTACTATTACACTGAAGAAAGAGTTGCAAAGTTTATATTTGGATGAGGAAGGTAATGTAGTTTTTGGTGGTTATTATTTAGAGGCAATAAGCACAACCCCCCAACCCACTACCAATAACCTTTTGTCTAGTTTTGAAATTCCAATCCGATCTATGTCAGATAATATGGTGCTAGAAAAATTTTCAAGTAAAAATCAAAATGCAAGGTCATGGTTGAATTTATTTTTGCTCGAATGTCAGAGATTACAATTAAATGAAAAACAATTTCCGGAAATATTAAAATCTTATTTGGAAGGACCTGCTTTAGACTGGTTCTCATCTTTATATAAAACGGGTTCAATGAATAAACCTTGGGATTTTTGGGAATCATCTTTTTTAAATACATTTGGTGATAAATCATGGAGTGAAATTGATTACGCGTATTCTTTTCATTGGTTAAATGGTCCATTTTTGGATTTTGCTTTAAAAAAGATAAATCTTCTTATTGATGTCGATCCAGATCTTAGCATAAATTCTCAAGTTAATTTTATTGTATTGGCTTTACCAAAATTTGTAAGATCGAGTTTAAATAAAAAAGAATTAACAACGATCGAAAAACTTATGTCGAGTTTGCGACAACTCGATCCTATATCAAACAATAATACACAACCTAGCAAATATAAAACAGACATAAATAGACAAAAACTGAATTTCGTATCATGTCAGATTTGTGAGAAAGCTGGTTTTCCAAATAGATTTCATTCAGAAAGCGTATGCAGAAACAAAGTAAGACCAGCTAATATAAGATTCTCAGAGTCAAAAAACTAAATATGATCCCGCTTATAAAGCTTAATGTTCTAGTTAATAATCAAATTGCAATTGCGCTTTACGATTCGGGAGCCAATATATCATTAATTAATTATACATTTTATACAAAATTACAATTGAATAACAACATAAGCGGGATTCAAATGATCAAAACAATGAGTGGTCTTACAGATGCCCACGGCGAAGTAACTGTTACTTTAAAAATATTTAATATACAAAAACAATTTTCATTTGTAATAATAAAAAGTAATTTTTTTGAAGAAGATTTGTTAATCGGTCTGAATTGTATTAAAGAGTTTCGATTATGTCAAAATGAAAATTTAGAAATTACTCAAAACTTGATTTGTATTCCTGAAAATTTTATATGTAATCAGATCTTGATTTCAACGTTTGAAAATAAGAGCATTGATTTAAATAATATCCTTAACAAATATGATCTTGTTTTTGCGAAAGAAAAATTTGATATCGGTACTGTAAAAAATTTCGAAGCAACGATAAGATTAACTGAAAACAAATATATTTCGAAAAAATCATATAAATGTTCCATTCCGGATAAAATAGAAATAGAATCACAAATAAAACAATTATTGAGAGCAGGACTTATTGAAGAATCATATAGTCCATATGCTTCCCCAGTGACTCTAGTTTATAAAAAGGAAGAGGGAAAGAAATCACGATTGTGTATTGACTATCGTGAGCTTAATAAAATAGTTGTTCCTGAAGGTCAACCATTTCCTCGAATTGATGATCTTGTTGTTCGTGTAGGAAAGTGTGTTTACTTTACGAAATTAGATATCAATTCAGCTTTCTGGTCTATTCCGTTGAGAGCTAAAGATAAATACAAAACCGCTTTTGTGACACACCATGGTCATTGGCAATGGTCATGTTTACCTTTTGGTTTAAAATCAGCTCCTGCTATATTTCAAAGAATTTTATCAAGTATAATTAGAAATAATAACTTAGATTCTTTTGCAATTAATTATATAGATGATATATTGATTTTTTCACATAACTATTCTGACCATTTAAACCATATTAAAAGAACATTACAGGCTTTACAAGACCACGGTTTAAAGTTGAATACAAATAAATGTAGTTTTGTACAAAAAGAAGTAACTTATTTAGGACATAAAATATCAAATAATAGTATTAAACCTATTAACGATAATTTAATTGCTATAAACGATTTCCCTGAACCAAAAACAAGAAAACATATAAGACAGTTTTTGGGCAAGGTAAATTTGTATTTAAAATATATTCCTAGATCTGCAATGACTCTAGAACCTTTACATAACCTCTTAAGAAAAGATGTAAAATTTGTATGGTCAGATAAATGTAAAGCCAGCTTTGAAAAAGTAAAAAAATATTTGTGTACAACACCTGTTTTAGCGATATTCGATCCAAATAAACCAATATACATTTATACGGATGCTAGCATAGAAGGAGTTGGTGCAATTTTGAAACAACCTCAAGAAGATGAATCTGTTAAACCGGTATTTTATTTCTCACGAAAACTTAACAAATCTCAGAAAACAAAAAGAGCAATATATATTGAATGCTTGGCAATAAAAGAAGCCATATTATATTGGCAATATTATTTAATAGGCGTGAGATTCAAAATATTCACTGATCATGAGCCATTACGTAATTTCAACATAAAAAACTGCAAGGACATAGAATTACTTCATATTTTAAATTACATATCTCAATTCGAATTTGAAATTCATTACAATCCGGGTAAAAACAATTCAGAAGCTGATTGTCTTTCGAGAAATCCAGTACTATCAGAAGAAACTGAAAGTAATGATTATTCACAAATAAAAATAGTAAATCACTTTACAATACAAAATATATTGGATGATCAAAAGAGATTAACGTGTGATAAAAATTATAAAATAAAAAATAACATTATGTATAGAACTTTAAATAATAGAGAGAAAGTATGGTTAACAGAGGAATATGGTATCTTATTACTCAAAGAAATACATGATTCGCAAGGCCATATTGGTTTCAAACAAATGATATTAACAATTACACCAACTTTTTACTTCAAAAATATGCACAAACATATAAAAATAATTTGTAGGACTTGTGAAACATGTATTAAAAATAAAACAAGATTCGGTAACTTCAAAGCTCCGTTATCGCAGTTAGGTCCAGCATCAATACCATTAGAGATAGTATCACTAGATACAATAGGAGGTTTCTCGGGAAACAGATCCTCAAAAAAGTATTTACATTTGATGGTCGATCAATTAACAAGATATGCATTTATTTCTACGTCAAAAACACAGTCAGCAAAAGATTTTATAAATCTTGTAAAGGCAACATTAAGACGATTTTTGCTGATCAATACCCAGGAATCAATTCTTCGGAATTTAAAAATTATTTGAAGAACAAAAATATAAATTTAATTTTCACAGCAATAGACCTGGCATTTTCTAATGGACAGAGTGAGCGAACAAATCAAACTTTAGTAAATAGAATTCGTTGTAGAATGTATGAGAATAAGAATAGACCCTGGTCAGTAATTGCTGATCAGTGTATTTTTGAATATAACAACACCATACATTCTTCAACGGGTTTCTCTCCGAATTATTTATTAACAGGTGTAGATAACTCAATTATCCCAATAGAATTAAATAAAAATACTCCCGAAAATTTAAATTTCAATAGATCTGTAGCAATACAAAATGCAAACAGATCACATATCATAAACAAACAGTATTATGATAAACATACTAAAGAAATTGATTACAAAGAAAATGATTTAGTTTTTATTCAAACTGGTAACAAACTGAATAGAAACAAATTAGATCCAGTTCGAATGGGTCCTTTCAAAATAAAAAAAAAAGATATCTAATTCCATTTATGAGATAGATTCTGGCCGAAAAAAGAAAGACTTGAACATTTTTCATAAGAGTAAAATAATTCCTTATTCTGATGAAGTCGCTCGGGGAAGGGGGATGTAAGTTTGTTGCCATCTTATTCACAAACTTAGCCACCATAATAACTACTTTTGCCAGATCTCTTCTACTGTCTCGACACTTTGCTAAAACACTGTACATATTTACATCTAGTATTTAGGATCTTACTTTTCAATATTAATATTTTATTATTTGATACTAATTTTCAATCGTATGTAAATTGTTCAATAAGTAGTATCAAAGATATCAAAGCCGACATAATTGTTGATTTAGGTATGTTTATTAATATTATTCTTGTTATTATGTTTTTGTTAATAATGTTTTTATTTGTTAATTTAATTATAAAATATAGTTCTTTACTGCATCAACTTGTGTCTTTATCAAATTATTGGAACCATTTTTATTTCATGATCGAATTTTCAAGCCAAACAGTTGAAACTTACAATCAAATTATTGGAATCATTCTTATTCCATTATCGAAGTTTCAAGCCAAACAGTTGAAACTTACATAAGTATCTCTTTGAACAGAATTTTGAAAAAGCGCGCTCTGCACTTCGCACGGTGAATTATAATAAAACAGAAAAATAAGAAATGTGGGCGTGCTAATGGGTGGCTTACAGTAAGAGCCCGTTCACACGATCCCGAATCGGTTGTTTTGCCGTATCGTTAATTTTACCTATAAGCTAGTGTTAATGTAATTTAAATGAGCATATTCAGACGATACGGCATTGTACTACTGTATAGGGTAAAATTACCGATTAGGTCGATTTTGTCATTCAGTTTTGTCTCTGCAAATCATTTTCGGTCGTATACGGTAAAAAAAACCGATTCGACTTATGGTCGCAATCTAAATATGGACAGTGCGTTCAGGCGATTCGATATTTTTACCGACAGTGCATCATTTTTCGTCTGGGCTGCTGTCGAATAATTTATTGATAGTATATAGTCGTAGTGGGTCGTTGGTGTAGCGTTGAGTACGGTGTTTTGTAAAATTACCGTACCGTCTTAGCAGTGAACACTCCAACCGAAAGACACCGAATCGAGAAAATATAGAATACGGTGAAAATATCGAATCGTGTGAACGGGCTCTTAATCTTTTGCAATTCATCATTTTTAGTTGCAACTCATGTTTACACAATGGTATCTCATTCCCAGAACTCAGTTCAAGACCGAGAACTGTAAAATTATTTAATAGATTTTTTTGTAAAGTTTTGTATTATATCCAATACTTGCTGCATAAGCTCTTAAATGAAAGGTACAAGTATGCACTTTTAAAAAATCTAATGTTAAAATCTAAAATAATGAAAGTTTTCATTTTCACTAACCATTATTCCCTGAATTTAAGACCGAAAAGTCGGAAAAGTGTTTCTTAACCCTCAGATGAATATAATACGTTCATAAGCTCATTCATCAGTCATGGTTTTTAATTTATTCGAACATCAAACTTTGCACTTCGAACACACATTATTCTTAATATTTAGCTCGTCATATCTATGCTTAATATTTCAGTCCATAAGAATACGTGAATAGATTCTATACAGAGATCTTCCTTAAGCCACAGAAATGTTTTACCACCATCGACAAATCTTTTTAAGCCATCTTCGAATATGTTTTCTTCCTATAAAGCTTCAGATCTCTTTTCCTCCCGCTCTGGTTTTATGCTATTTTTCAGGAGAAAAACTATTTAAATTTAAATTTTTAACTTAAGTGTTTTATGCCATAATCTATCTTAAAAGTGTTGCAAATTACTTAGGTACTAAAATCTAACCACAATATTTTACCACACACACATCCATATTCACTAAAATAACAATTCTTATGAATTCTAACGTGTACATGTGTCGGTATTTTATTATACATGTGTATGTATGAACACTATTTCAATTTTGATTAAAACTAATATTTTCTTTTTTCTTCTTTCATCATATACTCGTACATATAAGTATGAGCAAAAATAGAATATAGAAAAAGGAAAACCATAGAAAATTTTAGCTAAGAGCTTGATATTGTATGACGATTCCGATGTGTGTATAAAAACACTTTAAAACTCAAACTAGAAAATCGAGTTCTTGGAAAATATGTTTTACTTTCTCCTAAGTCCATTAGGCTTTTCCTTAATTCTATTTAAACTTGAATATGCATACGACGTAAAATGCACCATATGCACAAGTTTCTGTCTCTCTTTCTCATTCTGCCAGTACATCGATATACAGAATAAGATTCTTCCTAGAAAGCCTCGTAGTCCTTAAGGATACCTTTGCAGCAGTTTCTTGAATATAGAAAAGGATTGTAGAAGTTAGTATATGTAAGTATAACACAATATGGGAATAGGATAAAGTGTTGAACGTACATCAATGTATTCTGTTTTCGGAAATCTCTTAATGTCGGGGGACGAAGAAAATTATATAGATAGAGAGGGGTTTCAGGACAACTTAGGGAGGAATGAAAATATGTATTTGCCTCATTTTATGTAAGCCCCAAGGGGCAATTAGAACTCTTCGGACTCTTGAGAGTGAATATACTACAACTAAAACTTTCGCCAAGTGGCGGAAACATGAAAAATGGACATTTCCTTGCACATCCTTTATACAACAACTTGTTTTCACGATGTCCTGTCTATATACAATATATACATGTATCTTTCATTGTTCCTTGTCATTATTGTTTTTGTTGTTGTTATTGTTAAGTATTTTTGCAAAAAAAAAAAAGAAAAAAAACTTAACTATTCAACATGCCACAGTAAAAAATACAGAGTGATGAGAAGATAGCTGCTGATGTTGCAGAAAGGATGTTAGAACTTATTTACAAATATAAAGTGGCGCCCTCTTGGGGATTTTGTAAAACTTTTCTTTAGAGAGAAAGAGGGGGATCAAATCTCATTTTATTTAATTTGTGCTTCTTTTTTTATGGTATTGAATTTAATATCACCATGCCACATCACACAACTCCTTGTCCTGTGGATGCTTCTTGTCTGGCTGCTGTAATGCTATAACCCATAGCTATGTTGGTTAAGATTCGTCTTGGCTCTTGCTTTTGTGATGAAGAACCTTATGTTCAAATATCAACATGCTGTTAGATGAGCTAAGAACTAGTATAGCAACTCTTTTTTTGTGATATAGCATATAAGTATTATAGTAGTGGTAGAATGATGGAATGCACTAAACACTTTAGGTCGAAAATGAAAGGGGTGTAGACCGGGGGGACGATACGAAGAAAAATGCATTATACAATAAAAGAAAATGAAAGCAGTGACACTTTGGTATGGTTTTTATTGTCTTCTACTCAAGCATGAGCGAAAAGAATGTTAGAAATCTAATTAATTTTAAAAGACTTCTTTGGCAAGGAAAAACTTTAAGAAATAGCTACCTTGCGGTTTTTCAAGGTTGGCTTGAATTGGGTTTAATTAAGATATACAATTTTTCATGTACTTAAGTCCAGATGACCCAGGACTTGACTAGAGTTAAAATTGCCGGTTTTTAAGTCAAGTGTTCTTAATTCCAAAAATAAACTTATTTGACTGCTACAGTTGCCTTTTTATGGTTAGTTAAAATGGAGAGCAGTACAAGATTGAACGGATTTTAATCAACTTCCATTTAATTTTGGGTCCTTAAAATTAATATTGCATTTATATTTTGGAAGAAGAATAATAACGCATAAAGCTGTTTTAATGCATAGTGTCAAAGTAGGTGTAGGTTCTTTTATTAAGCCGTTGTGTGTATATATAATATTTGGTCAAAGGCTTTGGTCGTTAATTTTGTCCAAAATCATTTAAGCTGTTTTTAATAAAAAGCATCGTTTTTAAGAACACCAATAAATACTTTTCTTACGAATTTAACCAAAAAACTCTGAAAAGTTTTGCTCTAGATAGTGTTCAAATTATTCGTAAATTGTAAAAGTTCCTGTATTTTATTATACCTGATACAAATTTATGATTTTTTTCTCAACCAAAGTTTTGACATTTCTTGAAAATAAATACGTTGAAATATTTTCCTAAGAAATCATGTTGTTGTAGTACCTATGTGTTTCTGTAATCAGATTTGCAAAAACTATCAAAATCTTTCGTTTTTTTCAAAGTCAACCAATTCATGATACCTACTAGAAAATAGTTTATCAGCTTATTAAGAACTTATTTCGTCTCCTTTGAATAAACTTTTAAGTGTGAAGTCAATTAAAAGTCTAACTGTTTTCAATCATTTAGGACAAGATTATCCTAAGTGTGTAACTATATTCTTGTAACTTTTAAGTTTCATTCCATCCCGTTGTCCATATCCGATATTAAACAAACCAACAAAATAAAAATGCCTCAGAATCAAAAACCACAATAAGAATAATAATTTCGCATTTAAAACTCTTTCCATAGTTAAGAGATGTCGACGACACAACTACGTCTACGGCAACGCTCGACGACTCATCCTCGTCAACTTAATCAGCTATTTCCGCTAAAATCCTTCGCTTCACATAGCACGCACATAATTCTTACTCAAAACAACATTAGGTAAGCCATCTTGTTTCTCTTACCACTTACCAACTCCGCCGTCACCATAACCGTCACCGTCAACGTTACGGCCAACGTCAAAAACGTTGACTTCTTCTCCAAGTACCTTGTCCCTCGATCTTCTCGCCCGCATAAAATGAATGATAAAAAATATATATAATTTATAAATTACAACAGCAAACATAGTGTGGCTAAGAAAAATGGCTAGCTCTAACATGCATATAGGTTTTGCAGAGCAGGAGCCCGAGAAGCATCACCAATGAGAACCAAAATCCAGACCCAGACCCAGTACAAGCACCAGAACTAGGACAATATGCTTTATTCTTTACTTTACATTCGAGACGACAGTCTTGGGATGATATGATGCTTCTGCTTTCTGCTTTCTACTCTCTGCTTCTGCTTTCTGCTATTGCCATGTCAGCCGTAATAAATTTAATTTTAAATTATGAGTTGATCTGTCCACACAATAAAATATATAGCGGAATAGAGGACAAGATGTGGCAGAAGGACATTTTCAGCTCATTTCGTTTAGAAACCTTGGAAACACAGAACGACGTCTGTCTATCCTGTCGACTACAACGACGACAAAGACAACGACTACGATGCGATGGTGGCCATCCGTATCAACTTTATCCTGACGACCGACAACGACAAGGAATAAAAATGAAGAGCTTAACCATTCCGCTGATATTGCATGCACCATTTCATCTTATGCACCTTCTCTCTCTCTCGCTCTCTCAATCCTTAAAAATAATACAGGATATAAGACAGACGAGACGACAACGACAACGGCACACACAAAATATGAAAAGGACCAAAACAGTTATAATAAAGAAAATCAGTCTCTTCGTTTCTAAGCAAAATAAATTGGAGGACACTGGTAGATATACTCGTAAAATAGGTTAGGTATATAAGACACTCATCACCAAGGATTGTTTTTTTTTCTTTACTGCGCGAGTAAGTCCAACTACATCACTCCTTTTCCCTAGAATATACAACGCTCGCTATTGCTGGTTAGTTGCGTTGGCTTAGTCCTTTCACTAATTTGTTTTGAAAAGAAAGAAACCGATTCGAAATGAAATTAAGTTTGTTCCTTATGTCATCCTTTAGAAGTACAAGGATCAACGTTACACAAAATTATACTGTTAATCATTTAAAAATATAAATACAAAAGTTTTGTTGATAGTTTTGTGTATGATTTGCAAATCAAATAGTTTAAGGATAAACATTTGGATAAAATGAGTCATAGACACAGATCAAATCTAGAAATAATTCGCATATCGATGGTACAGGCAGTGAAGTCATCGTTATTAATACTAAATGACCAACAATTGTCTCTAAAAGTCCAAGTGAGCATAGGTATAAAGTTATAAAGGTTTTTTGTCTAAAAATTAAAGCTTTTCAAGAAGACTTTTTATATCATAAGTTGTACTTCAAAATAGTTGGGTAACTATTTTTCTTATGCACAAATCCTAAGAAGTTGTTAAATGCCGAAAATATTAATTTCTCGCATTGATGAAAATTGGTTCAAACGTTTAGAACAACTTTTCTTAAGAAAGTTTTTTACAAAGTTCCTAAAAATCCCATAAAATATTTCAAGTCCTTTCAACTTATTTTAATATTTAAGTCTTCGCAGCTAAGTACTTAAAACTTGAATCTTGAATTTTGAGGCTCTACAAAGCAATTTTTTGTTCTTTGAATAGAATAATGGATATTGATATTTACATTTGTATGTATCAATACAAATGAATACAAAAATAATGTGGTATGCTTAATCATAAGTTGAAGGCCAACCGTTTTATTTTTGTTCAAGAACTTATACTTATACAGTGATTTTCAATCTTGTTTATTTTTAAAGCTTTAATCACTTTTAATCTTTAAAAAATCAAAAAGTTAAAATATTAAACCCTAAAATAAGAAAATTGAGGCTCAGAATAAGAGTCAAATATTCGAAATATAGACAAAAAAAGCAAAAAAAAACAGTTTTTGAAATGGTCATATTTTTTAGTTTTTTGAAGTTTAAAAAAACAATTTTTTATTATTAAAGAAAACTATATTGAAATACTTTTTAAATTTATATCGTAAAAAAATAAGCTTTTTTTTACGTTTTGTCCAAATTTGATGAACAAGAATAAAAATAAAGAACGCTGGTTTGAAGAAATAAGAATTACTGCGTTGAAATGATTCCTATAAAGGGAACAGTTAAGAAATTGAATGTAATGAAAATAATTGTTTGAAATTTCGACAACTTCTCATCGCAATATTTTGCTGCGTGTTGCTTGTTTGCATGCAAGTCTTACCCTAGTTGGTAGATAATTTAAACACCATTACAATTTGAGAGTTAAATTATAAAAAAAAATATTCTTACAAAGACAAAATGTATGTCTCTTTATAGAAAAATAATCAAACTAAAGTAATTAACAGAACTTTTAGATAAAAAATAGTGCCTAAAAATTTGACAATTTTGATGTTTGACATTCTTAAAACCACTTTAACTTTTTAAGTTTATTATAAATATAAAGTGCCTGAAACTATTTTGTAATACATTTTGTGACCTACAAAATCTAGGTTAACAATTTTGTGGTGTCTTTAATTTTACTCGAACAGAGTGAAGTCCCGAAAGCTTCATAATTAACTCGACGGTTGGCTTAAGAAAAAGCCGATTAGAGATAACACTCTGGTTATTGTTAAGGATCAAAAAATTAGGTAGTATAGGAAATAAAACAACTTTCAATATATTTTTAATTCATTACAAGTTTTCGTTTGTATAATCACAGGTTGGGCTTTGTTTCATTAGCCAAGGGAAGATCTATTTTTAAATTTTTGTACGAATTCCCTTGAATTCAAAACATATAGTATTGCGCTAATGAAAAAAGCCGACGGAAACCTATATTTCCACTAATCACAATGGAAATGACCTACCTTATATTTTTAATTATTTATTTTAAACTTTATACTTTGTTGCCAAATAACGATCCAGAGGGGAGTCATATGAACCATTAGGCTTATACATACAGTTAAGTTATATTGTTAAAGATGTCATCTAAAGATTTGTTAGCAATTCAACGATAAATCTTTGTTTTCACACAATTTTAAACTTTAGTAAAGCTTTAAATTGTTTTCATTAGATCTTTTCTGAGAGAAAGAGCAATAATTTAGGTTTTCTTAACCTTAAACAAGAGATCACCAATTTGGTATAAAGTTGCCTTTAGTTTTCTGATTCCATCTTCTTTTATTTTTTGACTGAGTGTTTTTTTTTCTTTCAATATTAAATACAAAAAGTTTTAAGATGTTAAAAAATTAAAAAAAAATACTTTTTGAAGTGAATTTGAATGCTCTAGAACTGAGATTTAGACATGAATTTCAAGAATATAAATGTGCCAAAAGCAGCAAAAGTGACTCCTTGCTTAAACTATAATGGCTAGTTGAATAACGTAATGAACGTTTTATATTTATTAATTTTAAATAAAAGTTGATATCTCGAGAATCAAAGTAGAAAGAGATTTTGAAATGTAATTTGTGAGTAGCGCACTTAAGTTTCTTCCCAACTAATTTGTTTACCTTAATTTATTTTTATTTAATTTTCAGAGAGATTAAGTACTTAAATGCACATATTTCCTTAAATTCAAGAACAAAACACTTTTTTCTCTACAATTTTAGAGTTGTGTTGACTCCTTTAATATCAAACTATGTATTTTCAAATGATTAACGCAAAACAGTAATTTTTTTGAATTTGTCTTCTAGCATCAGCTCTAATCGATGAGTAAGCAGACTCATGACGATAGTAATAATAGACTCCCGAAAATTGAGTCCGAAAAAAAATTCGTAAGATTATTACAGACAATGTTTGATAATTTCAACACAATTTCTAACATTTTTGCATAAAATGCACACAAAACCCCTCTTAACTATTATAATAGAGCATATTTAAAAATTTGTTAGAATCTTGGAATGCTTTCATATGTTGGGAGTTGTCCAAATAAAATAATTAAACCAATCTAGCAGTGTTCTAAAATAATTTAATAACTATAGTAATCACTTTATTCCTATGTTATTTATTTATTTCTTTTTTCGTACTAAAACTGTGGCGAGAGTTCATAAAGATCTCAACATTCATAAAACCACTGGCCCAGATGGTATCCACGCTATTATTCTGAAGAGGTGTTCTTCCACGCTGGCAAAACCACTTCGTAAGCTTTTACATCTATCCTATTCTTCTGGGCTCGTTCCGAGTAGTTGGAAAACTGCATTTGTTCAGCCAATCCCAAAAAAAGGCGAATCTTCTTCTATCACAAATTACCGACTGATAGCACTAACGTCCCTGCTTTCTAAGGTCATGGAAACGCTGATTAATTATCAGCTTAAGAAATATCTTGAGGAATGGAAGCTTCTTAATGACCGGCAATACGGCTTTCGTAGCAATAGGTCCACTGGTGATCTCATGGTTCATCTCACCGAACAGTGGAACAGATCTTTACATCGTTTTGGAGAAAGTAAGATTATTGCACTTGATATTTCAAAAGCATTTGATAAAGTCTGGCATCTTACTCTCTCATCAAAAATGCCTGCTTTCGGTGTCGACGAATCTCTTCTTCGTCGGATTAGAAATTTTCTTTCGAATCCGTTTTGTCTCCGACCCTCTTCCTCATTTTTATAATTGATCTCCTGTCTGCTACTTCTAATCCAATACATTGTTTCGCTGACGATAGCACTCTCAGCTTTTCATATTAGTTTCCAGACTCACAACCCTCCTCTTCGGATGTGGAACTGCAACGGCAAAATATGATTAGCTCATTAAATTCCGACCTACACAGCATTGTACAATGGGGAATAAAAAATCATATGGAATTTAATGCTTCGAAAACGCAATGCTGTCTTGCATCGTTAAAGCGAGATAAACCCTCTTTGCCACTATCTATGAGTGGCACTTGCATCAATGAAACGGAAAATTTTGACATCCTCGGAATGTGCATCAGCAACCACCTTCTGTGGAGCAAGATGTCTAGGTTTTTTGAGACGTTGGAAGAAATTTTTCTCTCCGTCTGATCTGGTTACAATCTACAAAACTTATATATGTCCGAAACTTGAATATAACTCTCATCTCTGGGCTGGTGCTCCAGTAACTTATTTAAGCCTCTTAGACAGTATTCAAAAAAGAGCTTTTAAAATGATTGGTGACATTAACATCATCAACACGTTTACATCACTCGAACATCGACGCAAGGTTTCTTGCCTCACCCTTTTTTACTGTTATTTTAACGGACATCCCCTTAAACAATTTAACCGTAATACCCGTTCTTCTAGGAATGCCCATCAGTTTACCCTTGAACCCAACTTCGGCCGTACTATGAAGTACAGAGATTCTTTTTTTAGCCGTACTACGCGAATGTGGAACGCCTTGCCACGCTCTATCTTTCCCTGTCATTGCAATGTTCAGGAATTTAAAACCAATGTACACCGACACCTCCTATCCAACCCTTCCCTCTTTTCCTAATGCTCACACTGTGTCTTTGGCATATTAAAGGTATAAAAAACATTTTTAGTGTTTGCTAATTACAAACAAAAATTTAGATTTAGATTAGATTTTTAGATTTTAGATTTATTCATTGAATGCATACACAGTAAGTAGATCCGCTAAAATCGAAGCGTACAGTTTAAAGTTAGGAACAGCCAACAAACGCCAATTATGGAAAAATTTAAGAGAATTAGGGGTAGGTAGATCTAATATTGAGTATAATGGGAACATAGATGTAGATGTATTAAACCAAAACTTTGTTTCGCTTCCTTTTCCACATCTATCTCATAACTCATCTTCATCACTTACTCGGGAATCTCTTAATACTTCTCACCAAGGTATGTCATTTGACTTTGTTGGTATTGATAATACAGATATCGTTGAAAGCTTGCTTAGCATCAAATCGAATGCGGTTGGAATCGATGGCATACATCCAGTTTTTGTGAAAGCAATTTTACCATACATCTTAACCTATTTGACCCATATCTTCAACACTATAATTATGACGGGCGTTTACCCTGATGATTGGAAAAGGGCAAAAATCATTCCAATTCCCAAGGGTCGAAACACGGATGAATTCAGGCCCATCTCCATGTTACCTTTCCTGTCCAAGATTTTCGAGAAAATTCTCCAAAAACAGCTCAATGTCCATATCAGATCACAGAACTTGTTGTCAAGTAAACAATTTGGCTTTCGTGAGAAGCACAGTTGTACTACAGCAATAGTCAATGTAGTTGAAGAAATAAGATTGGCATTAGATGATAACCTAGTATCTTTTCTAGTATTACTAGACTTTTCAAAAGCCTTTGATACGGTGGACCATCACGTTTTATGTCAGAAACTTTCTAGTTATTATGGTTTGTCTCCATTGGCGGTTAAGTTGATAAAAACATATCTGCAAGATAGATTTCAGGCGGTGTCGGTTAATAACAAAATTTCGTCATTCCTTCCCACAACTAGAGGAGTTCCCCATGGTTCTATTTTGGGTCCCCTTCTCTTCTCTCTATACATTAATGAAATATCAACTCAGATTTCGGGATGTGCGATTCAAATGTTTGCTGATGATGTACAGTTGATCTATAGTTGTCCCCTGGGGCTAATAGAAGATGGAGCATATACTATCAACCAAGATCTCGAAAAAATATCAAATTGGTCTCAGAATAATGGTCTTTTCTTAAATCCTACCAAGTCAAAATGTGTTATCATCAATAAATCAGCAATTAACCTGGAGTATTTTCCAAGCATCTGCTTGAATGGTATACCAATTGAATTTACATCGAATGCGCGAAATCTTGGCATGTTGTTTAACAGGAGACTTACTTGGGACAGCCATATCAATGTGGCGGTGGGTAAGGTTTATGGGGTTCTTAGAATGTTATGGTCGTCACAACATTTTACGCCCTTGAACACTCGGATGATGATTGCCAAAACGATTGTGATCCCAATATTAACTTATGGTTGCGAAGTTTTTAGCAACTGTGATGCCAACAGTAGAAGGAAATTGAATGTCGCCTTTAATAACATAGCTCGCTACATTTTTGGTCTACGTCGTTTTGATCGTATTTCGGAATTTTCACGCCAAATTTACAACTTTTCCTTTGATCATCTCATGCGGTACAGGACTCTACTCCTACTCTGTAACATAATAAACACGCAACAACCTTCTAGTTTATATAATAGGATTCAATTCAGTTCCTCAAGCAGATCCTTAATGCTTATGCACCCTCATTATTCCTGTCGTACCTCTGAACAACAATTTTTTGTTTACGCTATTCGTCTGTGGAATCTTCTGCCTAGAAACTTGAAAACTTTAAATGGAGAAACTAGGTTTCGATTAGAACTCCGAAGTCATTTTCAAAGTGCCTAATTTTCAAAGAACCTCGCATAAAGTTGAGAGTTGAGATTAATATGTACGAATTTTATATTACATGATTTTAAATAACGAACTGAACTACAAAAATTTGTATAAATATACATATGTACATAAATATTATATACTAATTGTAATTTTAACTGAATAAATCAATTTGAATTTAAAGAATGAGATTATTAATTATTAATTAAATTAAATTAAATTTTATTTAAACTCAAAAAATTTATATAAATTCATTTTTGAAGTAGCCTGTTAACTATTTTATGTTTTGTATTTTAGCATATCACTAATATTATAAGATGTACGTCTTACTGTGTATGCATTCAATGAATAAATCTAAAATCTAAATCTAAAATTTAAGTGTTAGGTTAAGATATACATTAGTTTTTTTTAAATTTCATCAGCCTCCTTCACAGAACTTTAAAGAACATTTTTAATTTTAACTCATCTTTATGCGTAGTGTTGACCACTTCCCCTGATTAAAAATCTGGATCAGGCTTTACAAAAGTGTGGATCAAAATAAGCTTAGAAAAGGATCTCTTATTGATATCAGTACCTTTGACTATATTTGGATTATAATCTTGATAAGGTTCAATGTTTTACCTTGGCCTTGTTTTACGTATCAATAATAAATGTCAAATATTTTTAAGATAAAACTGAATCCTACGTTTTCAACAAAAAGTTCAAATATTTTTGTTAAACGTTACCATTATTTGCCTGTGGACTAACTTCCAAACAGTTTTTTCTTCAAGATAGTCAAGTGATGATAAGGTATAAATTTCCCTATTTAAACAACAAAATTTGGCAGTTTAACACGCACTAGGAGCATTTATGGACCTAGATTTTCACACAAATTAATAGCAAATAATAAAATTCTAAATTTGTATCCAAAAATCTTTGCTTAAAGTTCCCAAAATTGTCAAAAATGCATCAAGATACCTTCTCTTTAAATTCAATTTGCAGAATTTTAAACTACTCTGCAAAATGCTCTCTCCTCATAAATAAGAAACAACAAACAATGAAATCTTAAATACCTAACCTACCATGTTTATGCATTTTCTTCATAATGTTGCTGCTACTGCAGCAGCAAGCTATAGCATAGCAACACCAAGAGCAATCATTTTGATACTAATCTTTTTTCGATTATCTCTTTTCAAGCAGCAGCAGCTGATGCCTCATCCTCAGCCACGACAATATCATCATCAAATTCTCGTAAAGGATTAAGAGCAGCAGCAGGACATCTAGTGTCTCTTCTACATCGACTTGTTGTGTCCACATCATCCACACCATCCGCATCATCATTGTCATCAATAACAAATGTCAGTAGACGAATGGTAAAAGGTCAAATTGAAACTGCTGCGGAAACGCCTCCTGCAGCAAGAAGAATCTTCTGTTTTATTGTGATGTCTATATCTATGTCTATGTCTTCTTTATCGTCGTCGTCATCATCGTTGACTGCACGGGGGACTACGACTACGACGACGACGGCGGTAATGGCAGTGACTTCTACAGTTACAGTAGAAGCTAAAGCAGGAGCAGCAAAAACTATGACTGCTAACACCGGTACCCCATTGCCATCCGCTTCAGAACAACGAACCGACTACGACAATGATGCTCCTAGAGTTTATGCATCAACGATTATGTTGTTCACAGTCACCGTTATTGCAGTTGCAGGGGCACTCGCTGTCTTCGTCATTTTGACTTTCTTTATGCGATGGCGATTTAATGATTTCCTGTCAACGGCGAAAGGATATTATCATTCTCCGCGGCGACAACGCCGCCATTCAGACAATGAAATCGATACAAATCGAGTGTTGTCTCCTTCGACAGGACTACTACAACAACGATTAGGACTACGACTACGACAACCAGAACCAGAACGAGAACGAGAAGAACATCAACATGGCCATCAAAATCAGAATCACCATCAGCAAACGACAATGACGATGACGACAACGACGATAGAATCCGTGGGCCACCACCATCATCACTGCCACCATCGAAGTCAACATCCAATGGTACCATCATCACTGATGTCGGCCCAGAAACAACCATCAAGGATTAAACGGCCTGAAGAGTCCTTCCACTCCTGCTGATGTTAGATGAGGCGCACTGCCAAAATAAATGTACACGCAAATAAAGTGCGTTCGGATAATAATTAGCACACAGTCTGATCAATCTTTATTGTATTTGTAAAAAAAAATTAAAAGAATAAACTAAACAAAATTGCGAATGAAAGAAAAGCGAATTAAAAACCTGTTATGTCTGTTATAAGTAATTAAGGAAATGTGAGAAAAAAAACAAAGAAAAATCGTATAAATAGAAGAAGGAAAAATTAGTATTTTAAGAAAAATATTGTTGATTAAATAATTTTTATATAGAAAACATAACACATACATAAATGCTTCTCTAAAACAGTCGCTCTATAAATTTAGAAATATAAAATAAAGTAGGAAAGTACGTTTTGTAAGAAAAATTTAATTTTGAAACATAATGTAAGGCTTATAAAAAAATGTTATTTATATATGCTCAAATAAAATTAAAAAAAATATATATATAAATATATATGTATTCTAATCTATGATTAGTGTTGTGCAAGCTGTCTTCCTTAAGTTTAGAATGGTTAGCGAAAGAAATTAAAAAAAAAAAATAATGCTTCTTTACTCGTAATATAAAATAAAATCAAAATCTTGTAAAATGTAAAAATAAAATTTGAAAACTTAACATGACTTAATTAGGTTATAATTAAATTTTAAATAATTTTTTTTTAATGATGTTACTTACATCTTTTTAGAATCAATATGAAAAGTAGTTAGTTTTTACCAAACAAAAAAAGTCACTTTTTTAGTTAAGAAATGTTCATTTCCGTCCTTGAAAGATTGTTTTAATAGGAAAAATATTGATAAAACTAACTTTAAATACTTTTTATTCGTAAATAGAAATAATAATCCAGTAATTAGCCCTTTAAATAATAGGGGACCTTGCGTTAAATTTGGTACTTCTGATTATTATTTCAAGTTTCCGGACTTGATCGAAGAAAGCCATTTGTTGAAGAATCTGAAAACTGAATTTTTTGTAATACAATAATTTTCAACAATTTTAAGGTATGTTAATTAACTACAATTTGAGTCTAAAGCTGTGTCTGTAGATGTAACGGTTTCTTAGAATACAGATGTTCAAAAATAAACTGAAATACTTCTTTTACAAAAAATTCACGAATTAATACTTAAAGTTACCTTAACTCTGGTGTGAGAAGATTAATCTAAAAGACAAAAAAAAAAATGATATGGGATGGAAGGTTTATATCCCCCTCTTAGTCGGAAGGAGTAATTTTTCCATAAGAGTTGAAAAAAAAATTGGAAAAAACGTCAAAATGTGCATTATTGTCATAGAATTTTTCTCAAGGCTAGAAATCTTTTTGCGGTTACTTTTTTTAAAAAAAATATTGGTTTTGTGAATAGTCTTATTATCTTATATAATGGAGTACTATTTTTTAACATCCAATGAACTTGTCAATTATTGATTTAACACCAAAAAGTAAAATATATTTTAGTTTTTGAGAAAACTGGAAACAATTAGATCTACTACACCATTTATTAGTCAAATAGTCTTTCCTTTGGAAAAAAAGATCCGTTTCGGTATGTCCGGTGGATACACATTTTTGTAGGTGCTTATGACGTCATTTTTATAAAATAATCCTAGTTTTCGACTCAAAGTCTAAACGGAACATGGCAAAAAATCCACAAAACCACGAAAATCGTACACTGTACGACTTCCAACTACCTGAATTTTCTTCATTTTGAGCCTGATTCTGTATAACAAATACACACACGAAAAAATGAAAAGTTTTATCACAATAATGCATGTGTTACTGTTGTATTCCAATCTTTGAATTTTCTAACTCCAGGGTTAAGGTATACCTTATGGCAATTGTCAATTCCTGTAATTTTAGTTATAACTCTTCGATTTTATGTAAAAAACGTATTCTATCTTTTTTTGTTTAAAGTTAAATTTACAAATTGTATGTTCCTGCGAAGCCTAAGCTTTTCTGCAGAAGATTTTTTTATATTATATTTAAATAGTGAGATAGAGTGAACTATTTATAGCATTAATCTAATTTTTGAACATTTGTATTCTGAAAATCGGTACATAGTACAAACACAATTTTGAGTATAATTTTTTAGTTTATTTATTTGCCTTAAAATTGTAAGACATTGTTGCTGTCTATGCTCGAGGTCAGCAAACTTGGAATATTAATCAGGCTAGCAAACACGTAACCAAAAAATCAGAACTACTGGATTTAACGTATTCTTACTTATAGTCCTGTGTGAACTAGGGCCTCACCCAACAAACTTCTCCATCTAGCTCAGTTGCTAGTTTCGCTCTCCAAGTTGGGTGAGGTTACTTTCCACATGTGCGCGCTACCTGATCCGCTGTCTTCCTCTACTGCGCTGTGCTGTGGGTGTGGATTCGAAGACTTTCCGGGCCAGAGCTTTGGTTTCCATGCGCTCTACGTGACCCATCCATCTTAGTCGTGGACTTTTACCCTTCTGGCTAAGTCTACATGGCTGTACAGCCCGTACAGCTCGTCGTTCTACCATGCTTCTGCACCGTATAGCAGGAAGGGGATGATGAGGCTCTTATATAGGGCTTTGCTACTCAATTGCTCTCTTAGCCCACAGATTTAACGCGTGGTTTGACGTAAATAGTTACTGAACAATATTATGATTCAAAGAAACCGAATTTATATCGAAATTTGGCACATTTTTTTAATAAAAGAAATTTTCTGTAACTAAATGAAATATTTTTGAAACAGTTTTTCAAATAAATGCTGCTTACATTAGTTTTACACTTGAAAAATGAATAGTTTTCCCAACAAAAATTAAATGAACATTAAAAAAACAATAATAAACTATAATTGTATTAATATAATTAATGGGTTTTCCATTAAAGACGGGTCGATTTAAAAATTGCAAAATCACATAAAACCAGTAATACGAGCATATGAGATATTAAATAGGTTTTCTCTTTATTTGTCAATGAGATCCTTATCATTGGTAGGTCGATAGGCTGAATTGTACCGCTGACATCGATTATGTTGTCTATGAGAGTCGCGGTGGTTTTTGGCTTATTTGAATATATCTTTGACTTAAAAATTTTAAAGTCTAATCACACTCGCACAGAATATCGATTGTATCTTGAGCTGTGTGGCATGTAGCAATACGTTTTCAATGTCCATCGCCGTTGACGTCATCACCTCCTCCTCATACCTCCAACCCAAAATCCACACCCAACAGGAATTTAATTTTGAGGCTTTGGCACCTCCTGAATCTCATGTGGATTTCTGTTGTCCCAAAGCCGGAAATTTTGAGTATTCATGTACTATTCAACCAAAAATTAAACGAAAATTGCGATCAACTACCAAAAGATTCTGTTGGATTTTAATGGGTGCAGGCCCAAATAACGACGCAAAATTTGATATGTTGTAGTCTATAGCGGAATTGACTTGGATTTTGCTGCAAATTTTCTTGAACAGCGACGATTTTTTTGGCAAATGTTTTTTTTTGACGTGTGGGTTTTTGCGTAGAGCTTTTTATCTAATTGCTCACTGCCACGCGCTTATAATTACTATTAGAAAATACCGATTCTTATAATAAAGTTTTATCATTATCAATTATGATTATTGATGATTTGTCTTTAGTGAGTGATTAAAAGAAGAAATTTTGACAGAAAGTAAAAGAACAAACATGGCCACCGCACAAGCTGACAAAATAAACCCGTCTTTACTGAAAACCCCTTTATAAGACAAGTCTTTGTTTTTCAGTCAGGCCAAATGTTTCAGTTATAAGTTAGGTTATAGTGGCTGTCCAAGATGGAACGGACGCACTTAGGCCAGTTTAATGGCCCATTGTGAAAAAAGTTATAAGTTACAAAATTAAAATTTTAACAATGTGTGTTTGCAAATAACAACAAAATCTTTAAAAAGATCACTAAATTGAGTGCTAAGTTATAATTTTCTAAACCGAACCTATTTTATTTCCGAAAACACCATAGCATTTTTTTCTTTGTGAAAATCCTATAAACAACAAGATAAAATGTATAAAGATAACTGTTTCTTACATAATAATTTCCGAAATCAAATAATAAATGTTTTCTTTAAGTTTGAGCCAAGAAAAAATATTAATTATTTTTCATTGTAAAAAGGACTAATGAAAACAAATTTAATTCTAAATAAATCTTAACAGACTTATTATCAATAAATTAATTTATGTTAATTTAACTTCACTGAATTAAGTTCATTTTTCCTGTTTAAATTGAAAAATCGTTATAAAAATAACTAAAATCAAATTATTTGTTAAAAACACAATTGATTCCGGTGACCTTTTTTGAAATAAAAAAAATTAAGTAAATTTTTGCAATTCTCTAAAATCAAAACGGAAAAAATCTGAGTTCTACAAATATTCATCATGTAAAATAATCCACTGTAATAAATAATAACAAAACAAATATTGATTGATATTATCCCAATAATAACAAAATGTTACTTGGATCTATTGTATTTTTAGCTATCAAAATTAAAAACTATGGTATAGTGGTTTTTAATAAATGAATCATTCGATTTAAATATCATAGAGAACATCTTTTTCTCAGAAAAAAGAACAAATTTGCAACTATCCATATTTTCGTTCCAATAAGATCTTTGGAGATTTCCATGTTTAATTGGATTTTTTTAAACAAATTTTAATTTATTTAAGTTTGATCTTTCCTTTCGAAATAAATAATATTTTTTCTAATTAACCACAACTGATAAACCAAAATAATGTAATAATGTAAAAATATATAATCCTTTGAAAATGGGTAAATTTTCCAAGCATTTAAGTAAAAAATTAATTTTATTTAAAATTTTTAAACAAAATAATCAATAAGAATCTGAAATGAAGGGTGAACAAAAATCAAAAAAAATATGTTTTAAACAGAAGTGTAAATAAAAATACTCATACGTACTACCGGAATACTTATTACAAGAAATGGGTAAAAAACAAAAACAAATACCTATAAATATTATGGTAGTTCCACTCTTGTGTATATTAATAAATATTTAATTAAGTGTTCATATCTATTTGCAAAAAGAAATGAAATACTTGTATAAATAAAAATAATTATGATTAACAAGAAAAAAAAAACAATAATAAAATAGTTTTATCAAATTGCAGTAAAAAAACATTAAATGGAATTTTGTTTTATTCTTACACCGCCCCACTCCGGTTGTATTGTTGGTTTCCATTCTTTATTTTTAAATCACTAAAAAACTTTGATGTTTTCATCAAAAACAAATAAAACAAAACAAAAATCTGCAACTGATTTTTTCAATTTCTTATGAAACAATTCTGTAACTTCGTATTAAATGGCCACATTTATAAAAATTAAATAAGTAAAAATATCGATTTATATCGAATCTTATACAAAGTTTGTCATGTATTTTCTTAAAACGCTTGGCACTTGAAATTCAAAGACTCAAAACTAAGATCCATATATTTTGAACTAACTCAAAAATTGTTTGATGAGACAAAACTAATTTTAAGAAATGTTTGTTTCTTTAAGTTTTTTTTTAATCAAATTTTAAGAAAACCAACTTCCTCAGAACTCGTTTTGTGATAAAACTTATTTTAAGTAAGTTCAAATTATACGTTAGGATTAAAAATCTGTTAAAGTTTTATTTTAAGACTTTTAGTGCAGTAAGCGCTTGCGAGATCAATGATTACAAGTAGGCAGTATTTTGCAGATAGACGACGAAATAAAACATTAATAATTCAATGTTGTGGCCAAGAAGTAGGGTTTATCATTAGATAAGGATTTAACATTATGTTTCAAAAAGGTGTTAAGCCTTTTCACCAACACCATATTGTCCAACTTAAAAATTGCGTCCTATAGTGTTACAGGACCTTTGGGCGTCAAAACGATTCTCAGTTTTATTAAATTGAGATTAACAATGTCATGTCTCCGAAAAATGGCACCATTGCCCGAATAATTTGTCAGAAGAAAAATTCTAAAACATAACGCCCAAAATACTTAAGGGCATATCGCCAAACAGATGTCATGTGTTTCAACATTTAGACATTCTGACAAAACAGTCGTTTTATTTTGGCATACCTAATTGTTATACACATCCCAGAGTCCAACCCCACAAAATCATTTGGGCGTATCGAAATTTCTAAATTTGAGCGTAACGTGTTATGATATTTTATTTGGGTGATGAGGCATAAGAAAAGATAGAATTCACAGTTGTCGTAGAGTTTTCTGCGAAAAAAACTAACCCATTTGTGGCCGTTTGTCAGCAATATTATTTTCTTCCAAGGAGCCAATTGTTTAAGGCTTATCTGCGTTGAAAAGCAACCTTACATAACCAAACAAAGAATTGTGCAGGGGTGTCAAATCGAACGATTGCAATTTTTTTTGCAATAAATTGATTTTTTCGTTGCTTCGCTTCGCTTAAACCAAAGCAATATTTTGTTATTAAATTGTGCATTTTTTTTAAACGTTGTTCAGAAATAAGTCTTTTTATTATGAAATTAAACTGATGATAAATCAAATATCAGTAATCAAAAGATCTACTCTGAAATAATTTTTGCTAGATTGAAAACCATTTGTAACACATACAAATATATTTTTTTTAAATTGTATCAAAATCTTAAAATTATCTTAAAGCTAAACAAAAATTCTTAAAAAACTAACTAACTTAAAAAAATATATCTTTCTGGCCTTATACGGGTGCTCCATTATATTAAAACTGCTGCCTTTTGGCCTAAGAAAAATTTTAATACTAAAAACAAAAACCTAGTCTACAACCAAGAAAATTAAAAAAAAAAAATTGGTATGTTTATCATAATTTTTTTTATCTCTATCTATATATGTAAAAATCAATGCCACTTTTCGTTGTAATCTTATAACTCAACAATGCCTTTACCGATTTGGTTAATTTTGGTCTTGAATTATTCGTGGAAGTCCAGAGAAGGTTTGTACGTAAATAAAATAAAAACAAATTGAGAAAGTGTAAAACCAACGCTTTTCTATACCCCCATATACAAACAATTTGTACTAATATTTAAAAGCCAATTTGAACCTTTGAAAAAACAATCGAAGAAAGTAATGTTAGTATTGTCAAACAAATTTGATGTGATCATATGTCATTTCATTTTATTAGCGATAATTATTGCTTTGTTGGGTTTATAGTTTCCAAAATATTGTTCAATTATTGAGTAAGGTTACAGTGCCACGAGCAAGACGACTAAACATAGGCCGGCGAACGCGTAATGCGAATCAAGTGGCATTATTAAGACGGTCTCAGACTACAGATGAACGCACACAAGCTAATGCATCGCAGCGTGAACGTACTGCACAGAATAGATCTGTTGACCCTGTACCTGTACTTAATCTTGCACTGCGATCACGAATACGTCGTGCTGTTTTGGATAAAATGCTACGTGCTGCTTTTATTTACAATAGTCAGATTGATTATAGTATGTACGGATACATTGGAATGATGGACGCAATATGCCCATTGTCCACATTGTGATGCGGCTAACTTTCCAGGTGAAACGCCCTGCATGTGTTGTGCTAATGGTAAAGTAAGATTGCCACCATTAGAAACTTCACCCGAACCATTGTATTCATTTATTTTTAGGACATCTCAAACGTCGTAGCAGTTTTTGAGAAGTATTCAGCAATACAATTCGGCATTTCAAATGACTTCTTTTGGTGCTACTAAAATGATAGATCATTTTATGCCGACTTTTAAGGTAAGTACCTCAACAGGATTGTTTCATGCTTATATTAATCTGAATCATAAAGTCTTAAAAATTCTGACTCAACATCTACCTAAAATTGCTTACATGTTTTACAGATTCAGGGCCAGATTTGTCATCAAGCTGGTTCGTTATTGCCATACCCCGACGCTGATCATCAATTTTTGCAAATTTATTTTATTGGTGATGGAAATCGTGAATCGCATCAACGTTGTGCAACTGTTTCAAATACAAGACGAGAAATTATTCGTGAGCTACAAAGGTTTTTCCATCAGCATAACGCATTAGTTCAATTGTTCAAAATTGCTCTTTATCGTATGCCATCTGATAGTCACAAAATTGTAATAAGGGCTGATAGAACACCTTTTGGAGAACATGCAAAGCGATTCAATGCACCGACAATTGATGAGGTTGCAATTGTTATCCTTGATGATCAGTTTCGATCCCGTGACATTGTACTTCATCGCAGAAATGATCAATTGCAACGTGTTTCGGAACTGCATCGTAGTTACGATGCATTACAATACCCAATATTGCATTGAAAAAGTGACAATGGCTACCATATCAATATACGTATGATTGATCCACGAACAGGTGAATAATTGATCTATTTTCAGTTCATTTCATTTGTATAATTTTCTTATGTCAAGTTTTGCACTTATTTTCAGGTCTACATGTACAGAAAAAAGTTAGTGCCATGAACTTTTATTCGTATCGATTGATGGTTCGTCCACAAGAACAAAATTATATCTTGAGATGTGGTAAACTATATCATCAGTACATCGTTGATATGTATGCCAAAATAGAAACTGAACGTCTTAATTTTATTCGTTTCAACCAAGCAAAATTAAGATCCGAGGAATATATTCATTTGCGAGATGCGATAATGAATGATGCTAATGTTAACGACATTGGACGTTTAACTATATTGCCATCGTCGTATATTGGTAGCCCACGGCATATGAACGAATATGCACAAGACGCAATATCTTATGTACGAAAATACGGTCGACCGGATCTGTTCATTACATCAAAAACAATTTATTTGAAGGACAGTCTACAACTGATCGTCATGACATCACAGCACGCGTTTTTCGGCAAAAATTGAAAGCACTTTTGGATTTAATTGTAAAATTATGTGTATTTGGAGAGGTTCGTTGCCATATGTACTCCATCGAATGGCAAAAAAGGGGATTACCGCACGCACATATATTAAATTGGCTGGTACATATAATAACTCCGGATCAAATCGATAACGTTATATCAGCTGAAATTCCTGATCAAACTGTCGATCCTGAGTTATTTCACGTTGTCGTTAAAAACATGATACATGGTCCGTGCGGTGAACTAAATATGAATTCGCCATGTATGATTGATGGAAAGTGTTCGAAACGATACCCAAGGCAATTGACTTCAAACACAATAACTGGCAATGACTGATATCCTTTGTATCGACGTAGATCACCTAATGATAATGGCAAAACGGCAACCATTAGAATGCGTAATCAGTACGTTGAAGTTGATAATCGTTTGGTGGTTCCGTATTGTCCATTATTATCGAAAATATTCATTGCTCATATAAATGTGGAATATTGTAATTCAGTCAAATCCATTGAATATATTTGCAAGTATGTAAATAAAGGAAGTGATATGGCTGTTTTCGGTGTTACTGGTGATAATAGAAATGATGAAATTACTCAGTATCAATTGGAGAGCTATATAAGTAGTATTGAAGCTGTCTGGAAGATTATGTCGTTTCCAATGCACGAAAGACATCCGGTAGTTGTTCACTTGGCTGTGCATCTTGAGAATGGCCAACGTATTTTTTTTAATGAAGCAAATGTATTGGAAAGAGCAGAACACCCACCAGCGACTACATTGACCGCTTTTTTCAAATTATGCGAAACTGATGCATTTGCGATAAATTTGTTATATTCTGATGTGCCCCAGTATTACACATGAAATGTGTCTTCAAAAAAATTTCAAAGACGTAAACAAGGAACGGCAGTCGATGGGCATCCAGGCATTTTCCAAGCAGATGCTATTGGGAGAATATATACAGTACATCCAAAAAATACAGTGTTTTTATTTGCGATTGTTATTAGTTAACGTCAATGGCCCAAAATCATTTCAAGAATTGGGAACAGTCAATAGTCTTTTATGTCAAACATGAAACATGATGAAGCATGTCAACTCTTGCATCTGTTGGAGGATGATGCACATTGGGATTCAACACTTCAAGATGCATCTACTTCAGCTCTTCCACAACAAATACGAAACAAAAAATATTGTTTATCCAACTGTTTTACACTAACACATAGTAAGAGTACCAAATTATTTTTGAATTTGTAGTTTTTACTGTTTAATGTTAAATATAATAATGTAAATATAATGGAGTTTTAAATAGCTAGCAATTTAAAATATTTTTTTGTTTGAATAAATGAACTTAATAATGATTTTTTTTATTACTATGCCTTATACGTAGCGAAGCACGTACCGGGCAGCTAATTTACTATAAAGGTGGAATTACTTCTAAGACTTCGGATGTCAGAAATCGGACTATTCAAATATCCAGCTCTTTACAAAAAAAAAACTTTTAAAACTTTTAAAAAATATAAATGTCTAACGGAAAGAATTTGTAAAGACCTAAAAAGTTCCATTTAAGGTGTTAAACGATGGGTTTTACAAACGTTACGTATAGCTGATTTTTGAATAACGGTGAGTTGATGTAGTTTGTTGACATACCTCCTACCTACCTCCCCGTGGTGAACATCGGGTGCCTTGTAACTCAACTGGAGACAAAGTTATTGGTCTATAATTTAATTTATCTCATTTAAATACTTCCTTTTTTGAATAATACCTTTTTTTAAATCATCAGGAAACTTTCCAAAGTAAATGCCTAAGTTAAAATTGTATGTCAATATATCTACCAAATTTGGTCCAACCTTTTTAAGCATTATATTAGATATTTGCCATGAGAAGTTGAATTATTTAAAGAGTTTATTGTTTTAAGTATTTCAAGACTTGTAATTGGCTCAAAAAAGAAATTGTTCGAAATGGTTTCTTAAGGAACAATCTCATAGCAACAGTCGAATAAAGTATTTAAACTTTCAAAAAAAGAACTATGCCCAACAGACTCAAAAAAGGAACTAAATTCATCCGCTACATCTTTTGGATTCGATTAAACAACTTTACCATTTTTTAGTACAATTGGATTGTTGCTATTCAATATGTTCTTATCTAAAATACTATATTAATGACTTCCCATTCCTTTTTGATGTTGCCCTTTGTATTTCATCAGAATAAATCCAAATCTCAGATACAAAAATTATTTCAGGTAAATTGAAAAAGCTTCAAGATTTCCGACCAATAAATCGATATTTCGACGCAAGCTGCGAATATTTTGATGAAAAATAAAAAAACGATTTGTTTCCCGAATTACCTTTTAAAATGTTATCATAAATACATCTAATGGTTCTAGTAGTGAGGTTATCATGCATAAGATCAAGATTGCAAATCATACTACTGCCTTCCGACAGTAGGAAGATCAGCAAATGATCTTACGACAACAACCTCACTACCTTCAACTTTCCCCATCAAAATATGAGAGTTACGGAACCATAAATGCTTGAATTTGTTTTCGTTTTAATTTTTGCTGCCATATAAAGAGATCTAGTATGTTTTGTAAATGAATCATTAATAAAAAATGCTATTAAAAATACTCGAAGTAAGCTTTTTCCTTGCGTTCTTTTTTGCTTCCATAATTCTCAGCTTGGCTTCACGTGAAGAAAGATGCAAACATAGAATATTGTCCTTAGCGTTAGAAATGGGATGTTGTTATTTTTGCTTCTTGATGCGCTTCACATAGTATTGAGCAACATCATTGTTAGAAACAGAAATGATCAGTGCTTTATAGAATATGATGTGTGCTCTGTGCATTAAGATCAAAAATATTTCTAAATCATCATCTGACTGCTTTGCTATACATAACCTGTAAAAAAAAAGTATAAGGGGATCTACAACAATTCTGATGTTCAAAATGTTGGCGGTATTGTTAATAGAAGCAAGCGTGACTACCTTGTTCTTCCGTTTGAATTTAATGTTTTCAAAATTCTTCCCCCTCGTTTTAGAAATCATACCTCTCGCACCTTTCCTGAATCTATTGACATTCTCACCTCAAGTTTGGGGAATAAATTGTGTTCAGAAAGCCACTGAAAGAGCTTTGCTGCATCTTCATTATCGCGGGCTATTCGTGTCGAGATGTTGTTCAGAGGATGATAACGTTATTTCGCGAAAATTTTCAATTTCAGAACAAATGTTGTATCATTCCAGGTGTCCACTCCATCAGTTATCACTCTACCTGTTGTCAATCTACCAGATGTTTTCATCATTCTCATCAGAGTTTGCTCTATCGTCTGATCAGTCCAAATACCAGACCAGAATTGTTTTGAGCGCCGGACGGTAAAAAATCCAAAAAATGTAAACTCATGGTATTCAGCTGAGTCCATTCTTTTCTCCAAGGTCAACACATCTTGCAATAACAAATGTGCACATTTCGCATAGAATAAATGTCCGGCTGCATGGAAAAATGGTAGCAATGGACAGTGGCCAAATGGAGCGTCCATGTCTCAAATCATCTCTGCTTCTATAAACTTTTAAATCAGAGTGACCATTAAAAAGTACTGCACCCACAGCTTACTCGTAGGCCCACGACTTTTAAGGATGTGCACAAAAACTAACCTTTGGAGCGGTGTTCTAGTTTTTCTTTTACTTTTTTGTGTATTTCAAGTTTTAAATGTTCACATAACAAAACTACCTTAAAAATTAGCCAGGTACATTTTTAATTGAAAATAATTGTACAGAAATGCAAGCAAACTAAATTTTGAATTTTAAATTCAACATTTTAATAAATTTCTGATCATACTTTTTGTTTTCATGGAAAAACGTAATGTCGAGTAAGTCAACATACGGTAATCAATTTTAGCAAAAATGATAAAATGATGAAGTCTATTGAGTTTTATCTTTCTATGTATCGCATTATTTTTGTTTTATATATTTTATGAACAATGCACATACATATGCATATTTTGTGTAGGTTAAATTGACTTTTGTTTCACATGCATCACACAAAAAATAATCCTCCTCTAAGGATATAGGATTTTTCACATTTTTAACGAAATAAATTCTAATATGTAAAATTGATTCAATTCACAATTTTGTTTTTTTTTTCGTTTGTTTTATTTTTATCATTTCAATTGATTGATTTCATTTAATATTCAACTTTTATTGATTTTTATTTCAATACTTGAACAAAAGGAAACATCATTCGATAAGCATTATACGCGTATATTTACATATATGAGTACATAACATAAATACAAATACATGCACTACACATTAAATTCACCCTAAAGATATAGTGTTAAATTTATTGGAAATGAAAGCTTACGCGTTCAGGTAAATAAGCTGTACTTTTTACAGGGAATCATAATTGTTATACTTTTTTTGATAAATAAAATAAAATAGGAGGTACAATTTAAACGGGATTAACAATTTTTAAAAATAAGTCATTCTAGACAGACAAATTAAGTGATTTACCCAAATACAAGTGTTTTATTTTAAAGAATCAAATGTAGGTTCAAGAATTTAAAAAGATTATTCAAAATCAAATCAAATGGGGTGGTGCAACAGTCCGTTGTGAACCAGGGGCTAGTGACTTACAATTCTCAACCATTCCTGTGTGCAAGTACTGTTGTCAGGAATGGAAGGGACCTACAATTTAAGGCCGAATCCGAACGGCTAGTTTGAGGAAGCACTTTTTCATGACAAGAATTACTCTTGAAGGTTTTTTCAATAACTCGCAACAGAAATAAATAAATGGGAGTCTAGAAGATAGATTGACGATGCACATATTTATGATTCTTTCCAGCTTAACATACATTTTTGAACACCTACATGCTTTTACGGATTTGTTGTCTTTCCTAAAAGCATTTAAGTTCGTGCTGTTAATTAATAGTATTTTTGGATGACGATGGTTCTGCCAAACCTCACAGATGCTTAGTAAAAGAACCTGTTAGACGTGTTCAAGGAGATAATGTTGTGGAGAATTGTTAGCCTCTTATGTCATAACAGACGATTAGAGATAAACAATCATCATAATTCGTGTTTACATCCATAGTTAAACCAGTACTTGCACCCTTAGAATGAAAGTGACCTAACTCAAAAATTGCAACTTGTGGGAAATGAGCAAAAAGCCTTCAAGAAAGTAGTTTTGAGTTGGAAATCATTAATTTTTTTTTGCGAATTTTTTTCTTAATATAAGGTGACTTTATTTGAAAAGGATTATATTTTTAGTTTTTTCAGTTAATCTCAATTTTTGAGTTAGGTCACTTTCATTCTAAGGGTGCGAATATGGAAGCATGGTCTGGTGTTATGCATTGGATAAAGACTTACTTACTTACTTAAGGTAGCCCTATAGTCCAGTGTGAAATAGGGCCTTACCTAACAAACTTCTCCGTCTAGCTCGGTCCCTAGCTAGATGCTTCCAGTTTCGAGCTCTAAGTTGGGTGAGGTCACTTTTCACTTGTGCGCGCCAAATTATGCGCGATCTTCCTCTACTGCGCTGTTCTGTTGGTGCGGGTTCAAAGACTTTCCGGGCCACAGCATTGGTTTTGCATGCGCTCTACGTGACCCAGCCATCTTAGTTGTTCGACTTTTACCCTTCTGGCTAAGTCTACGTCGCTATACAGACCGTACAGCTCGTGGTTTTGCTCCCCTTCGATGCATACGGGACCGTAGATCACACGAATAACTTTTCTCTTGAACCGACCCAAGGTGCTTTCATCCTCTTGTGTCATAGTCCATGCTTCTGCACCGTATAGCAGGACAGGGCTAATAAGTGTCTTATGTAGCGACACTTCGGTCCTTCGAGAGAGGACTTCACCACTCAATTGCTTAGCCCAAACAAACATAACACATTGATAAAGACATCAACTTTAAAACCTTGACCAAGACACAAAGAATGGCATGCATTGGTATCACAGGGTCAATGAGGGCTATACCCACTGATTGAACTATCTAAAATCACTGGATCTATTTGTACGCAAATCCCAAAAAATTGGTCACGCAGGGATTTTACACAGATATACTGCTAACAAAGTATGTACGTGCTACTTAAAACCCCGTTTGGCTGATGAACAAACCTTTAACCTGTGAACCGACATACAGTTGCACTATACACCGACGGACGGATCAAAGATGGATTTTGGTGTTGGAGCGGGTTTCTATTCAGAGACTCTTAGACCAGCGAGCTCATTGGGAAATCCTAGTTTCTTCTTAGCTGAGGTCTTAGCACAGACTAATGGAGCTAGACAAATTTTAATTCTAGTAATTCCAAACCTGAAGGTCAAGCGGCAATACAAGAATTTTGTGACACCGAAATCAAATCGAAGCTTGTGAATTGATGTCGCGAACAGCTAAGTGTTCTTGGTACAGAGCATAACTAAAGGCTCTGTTGAATTATTCATGATCACAAAAGTGTTGCAAGAAATGAAAAATCTTATGAACTGGTAGAAAAGGTTCAACATTCGACCTAAATCAGAATCATCCATTCAAATATCGCCGTTTAATCTAAGACAGATAATCAAAATCTTGATCTAGCTAACAGATGGATCCCACTTAATACCTGTGCTACAATCAGTCCACTATGGTCAAACATAAACAAACCAAAAATATCATCCAACTGGACAAACAATTCCTCTACCTTCTAATGAGTGTTACCAGAGGGTGAAACTAGAGGGTAACTACAAGAAGAAAATGAGGCTCATTTGCCATGTGTACACTACTACATCTTAACACTAAATTAACCACACGAAGTAACTTAATTAATAATAGGTTAGAAACTCTAGCTCGCATAAGCAAAGCGAAACGATGATTATTATTATAAAATGTAAAATTTGTGCAATGACCTTTAAGTAAAGGGTTTTCCAAAGATAGGTTTATTTTAAAAAAGCATTGTATTGGGGAGCCGTGACTTTTGAAGATAAAGTTCAACAACGCAATGAAAATGTTTAAATTTGCTACCAAAATTAGTAAAGTCAACATTTTTCAAAGCTTAAGCAGCTTTTTGGCTGGAAATAGTAAAACTGATAGAGAAATTTGAGCTTTCAGGACACGACATGAAAAATTGACCAAAATGACATTACACCGTATTTTACATACCTAAAGAAATCTCAAGGCGATCGTCTTTGCTGATTTGGTCCTTTAAACGCATGAAAATGATTTCACAGAAAAATCATATTCAGTTTTCACCTCTAAAGTGGGATTATTAAGAAGATTATGTATATTAAACTTGTAGCCCGGAAAATCCAAAATGATTCTCGAAAGATAAGAAACTATATATCGTTTCTTGTCTGTGCTTAAAGTGTTACTTTTTGATGCGGATCTTGAGCTTTTGAGTCTTAAAACATACTCACGAAAAAGGCGCACGACTTCTTCGTTGAAAAACCACTTGAAGTCAAAGCACCCAGAAGAGTTTGTTTTATTTGAGAGCGACAACAATGAAAATCTTTAAAAAAAAAGAAAGAAAATGCAGGTATCATATTTTTTTATAAACATAAAACAAAAGCTTGCTTCAGAAGCGATATGGAAATGATGATGCTAGATTCATCAACTGAAGACGAAGGTGAAGGAGAATCTGATAACGCTAGTCACGAAGCACTTCCCCGAAGGGAGTTAGCATGTTACCGAAATAAAAAAAGAGGGTGGGATGCGACCCACGCTGATAACATCCCATCCCGTCCGTCGATTTGTCTGGCTTAAAATTTTGTCCAAATTTGCGTACAAATTTTTGTAGATTTCATTTTTTATAAAAAAAGGGACTGTTGGATTTTTATATAAAAATTACTGGATATCGAAAACAATATTTTCTGTGAAATAAAATAAGTTTGAAGCCAATATTTTAAATTTTGGAAAAGACATTTGAGTCAAAAATAATTTTTTACCAACTTTTGTTAATTTTTTTAGGTTTTTAATTTTTAGTACAAAAACATCCAATTAATTTTTTTTAAAATCTTACTGAATGAACAGACATCTTTCTTAAAATCTTTTATTTCGACTCTAGGGACCTTGAAACGTTGAGAAATGTCAAAATTTTCAATTTGACAAATCGGACCCATTACAATAACTTCCTATGGGAAGTTAAAAGAATTGGATAATAATATACTTGATTGGTGGAAAGTCCATCCACAGACGTTAAAAGGCTCTCCAAAGTTGCACTGTGGTATTTATCACTTCCAAAAGCCAGTGTTCCCACCGAACAACTATTTAGAGGAGCTGGATTAATATACGATCCACTCAGGAAACAGATAACAGTCTGAGAAGGCTGCGATCTTGCTTTTTATTAAATATAACTCAACCATTTTTAAATTTAAGTATTAAACGCAAAGATAATAAATACAATTTTCCTTTATTTACGGACTTAAAATTGTTTTTATGTAATAAATTCTACAATCCGCATCCACATACGCATCCGTGGATGTGAGTCTCAAAAAAACCGCATCCGCTTCAGCGGATGTCAAAATTTCACACTTTGAACCTTAGTTGTTGAAAAATGAAACTGGTCCAACAGTTTCGATTGAGATTAAACGATAGTGCTATATTTTCCTGAACGTGTTATTTCTCGAAAATATGATGATAACTGACAAATTGGATCTTGTGATTTAAAACTTTTTGATTCTAAAGGTCCTTGTTAATGTTTCAAAATCAATTCAAGCGTTTAACTTTTCATGGAAGTAAGCCACATGTGAATTGGTGATAGACAATTTTATAAAGAGGCCATTTGGCTAATACAGTTTTCTATTATAAAAGGGTATTCTTCTCCTTTATAATAAAACAAACATCCATTTATTTTTCTTATTGAAAAACGACGTGCATAGTTCTAAGATACAGTCGTGTATTTATTTTTAAAATACTTGAAATTTCCTATTCTGTTTAACTGATCTACGATAAAAACTATTTATTTAAATGATTGTATACTTTATGTGCCTTTGATGCTTTTGCAAATACTTATATCCTTTTAGACAACACAGTTAAAATGCTTTGACAATAAACTTTGAATAAATATAAATTCCATAAGCCTTTCTTTCATATCTTTGCATTTGGTTCGGATTTCTCTTTGTCTGTCAGTTCTATTTTTACATATAAATATTTCAATTTTATCCTTGATCGTGTTTTCTTTCTTTGTTGATAATTCATTCTTAATGTCGCTTATATCAAAAATATCCTTCCACTTCGCTACCTTTTTCCTCATTGTATATTTTTTTGTTTTCTTTTCTTTTGAAATATTTCTAAAGAAATGTATTTTCTATTTTTTTTTTCTTGAAAAACGAAAGAAAAAAAAAGAGAAATGTTTTGACACAAAAGAAGTATCCTTTCAATTTTCAAGAATCTCTTCTCTGAGACCGTTGCGGTCAAGCAAGACTATTATAATCGGCCAATAGGCCGATGAAAAACGAGTACAAAAAGAAGAGGAACTGAGTTAAGGAAGCTCCTATTCCGATGTCGACAAGGACATTATGTTCATAAAAAAAAGCATTAATAGAGATGTGTTTTTTGTCGCTTCTTTTTTTATGCTGCGGTAAGCTTCTTTGTTCGAGAAATCCTGTCCTTGAATTGGCTTGTACGGAATGGGTTAGAAATGATTATTCTTTTTTTATTTGTTGGGTATGGATTATAACTCAGTGGTCAATTAAGAACTATTGCAAAAATTTAAATAGCAATAAAACCAACAAAATCGCTAAGAGGGAACCTTTTTAATTAAATTTATTTTAAGGAGCAAGAGGATAATTTGTTATAATTGGTTTTATGATTAAGGGAATTATTATTATTTGACAAAGAAGAGATAGAACATAATTCATTATTTCATTGTTACTGGCAATACCATATGTTTTATATTTTGAATGGTTGAAGTTATACAAAAGAAAACTTAATCAGGAAACGGATCGTTAATTCCCTCCAATAATATGATGTTCTATACCCATAGCCGACTATCTGTTGCGCCGCAATGAAATAATTTGAACAAAATAAAGAATATTATGATGATAGTGTTGTCAATGACTTGGCCAAGAGACAGTTTCGATACTGCAGTCTTCGAAGCATTTCCTATGGTTTCTTTGGTGGTAATGTTTGTCATTATTTCTCATTAAGTTAATCCCGAAAAAAAATAACAGGACAAAAACTTACTTACACCAAGGACAACAAACACTAAATGGTGATTTGTTTCCTAATTGACAAAACAACAATTGTATACTCTTGAAATATGTAATCCAAAGAGTATGTTGTTTATATTTATTCATGAAATTTGTTTACCGAATAATAAAGACCATATTATTGAGGTTCTTCAAAATGTTTTTAAAGATTTTATGTTTAACCAACTTAAAAAAGGTTTTGAGTTTTACCATTACCTATTTAAAAAATACCCGTTAAATTACAAAATTAAAGTTTGAATTAGTTTTCTTAAACAAATTTCTTCGTTTTGAAATATATCTGATAAAGCTGAATTTAAGTAAGTAATACCACTTTTATATTCTTAACTTTAACTTTTAATTGAAACAATTAATTTCTATTGTAAGAGGGACGCAAGGTATTCGAAACCTATAAGATCTTTTAAAAGACGTAGAACATACAAAATATTTATTATGTTATAGTCAAATTAATTACAATTATTTTCTTCTTTAAGTTTGGTTTGAAGAAAAACAAGTAACCGTATTGAAAAATTCTGCCTTTTTGAGTGTTAAAAACTTTGCAGTCAAAGTAGTAGTAAAATTTTCTTGTGGTGCCGATGCCGACGTCAGACACAAATTATTCCCAATTCGTTTTGAATTATTTTACTATTTTGTGTTTAAAATGATCGAATTTATTAATTGAAAATAAATAATAATAATAATAAAATTGCACTCAATTTACCCTCAGGGCCCAGTGGATCCGGTGGCTCAGAGTGTCTGGCGGCAGTAGTAGTTCTGAGAGAAATAAGGATACTACACCAATTTTTACGCACAGTAATCATGGGACTCCAGCAATTACTCCACAGAAAACTAGAAAATCATAAAAAAAATCAAACTGAATCTCGAGCTCCAAAAGCTCATAAGCCACCAGAGAAACCGATTTTACTATATATGCGCTATTCCAAGAAAGTTTGGGACAGTGTGGAGTCAGCTAATCCTGAACTCAAGTTATGGGAACTTGGCAAGAAAATCGAATCCATGAGGAAAAATGCAACAGATCCAGAAAAACAAGAATTTATTGACGAATATGAAGCTGAAAAGGTTGAATATGAAAAAGCTTTGAAGGCTTACCACAATTCACCAGCTAAAGATTGAAGGCTTACCACAATTCACCTGCTAAAAACAAAAATAAGCCAGCTAATTCCGACACTGATCTCCCTGAGACTCCATCACGTTCAAATGGCAAAGGACAACAGGAACGTAGAATTGACATTCAATCAGCTGAAGATGAGGATGATTAAGACGATGGTTATTAATTTAAACACGTGGCTTATGCCCGTTTCCTTCGTAATCAATTAATCAATAAAATATTTTCTGATGCTGTTATTCCTGATATTCGTTCGGTTGTCACTAAACATCGGATGCAAGTATTAAAGAAGCAAGTTAACTCCCCGACAATGCATCAGACAAAACTCGAAGCTGAACAGCAACAAATGGAAGAGAACAACACAAAATGATTGAGTCGAGTGATACTTTTCAGGAAGAACTAAAAAGGCACTGCACACCAGCTTTGTACTTTCCAAAAAATGGTTCAAAAAATGTACGCAGAAATGCGTAAAGAAAGCTACCGATGTGAAGATGATTCACCAAATATGTCTCTCAATCCAATGCTTATTACGTCACCTCCTGTTCGTCCTAATGATAGAAAACTTTTTGCTCCTTCTCAAATGAACAGTCCTGTTCAAATTCCATTAAAACAGGGCGTAACAAGTACTGAAAGTATCTGTATCACCACCGGCCAGCAAACCAGATAAACCAAAACCTGTTCCGACCAAAAAACCTGGATCAGAAAGCCCCAAAACGGTAGCGGCAAATAAATGAGATGAAAAGAATCATCCTCGGGGGAAGAGACCTCCTTTAGAGTCCATTTAACACCGACAATTACCGCGGCTTCCAAAGAACCAATCGCTGAACCAACCACAGGTGGCGCCCCAGGTAGTGCCCCAGTACCTTAAAAAGTCAGTTTAAGTCCAAGCTTGAATATGCGTCCTCCTTCTACCACCGCAGGTACCACATACTGCTCCGTTGCCTCCTGTGCCACAACCACATCGAGCAAAGAACCCTCTACCGCTCCGAACCCACCAAGACAACCACAACAACAACAACAACAACAACCATAACCACCAACAAGTGTGCAACAAACTTCAGGGCCAATTCAATACCATAATCCACCACCGCCGCAGCAGCATCACCTCCCTCCTCACATGGCTGGGCATCCGTCTTTGCCGGGACACCCTAGCATGTCCCAATCTGGTTATGGTGGCTATGCACCCACTGGTGGACCTCACAGATTACATTACGACCCGCCTCAGTATGGTGGCCATCTTCCTCAAGCACACGGTCAATATCCTCCGCATTCTTATCATTAGCAAAACGGACCTTCTCCGCCACCTTCGCATTATATGAGCCCCCGTCCGCCACATGGGCCTCCACTTCATTATCAAGATCATTCTTCTTCTCCAAGGCAACAGCATCATTCAGGCTTTACACCTGCTCAATTAAATGCTACTCCTCCAATGCAACAACAACAACATCAAGAACAAAAAAATTTCTTCAACTTCAATGCCTCCAGAAGTTCCACCTTTCTGAAGGTGCTTAACGTGAAATGGATACCGATGCTGAAAAAAAAGATTTTGAATAATTTTGTATGGGTTAATATTCTATTTACTTTTTAGGTTGAGATTTACGAAAATATATTTAAAAAAAAAAACCAAGATTCAGACTTTTTCTAAGATACGTTTGTTGTTTAGTATTCTAAATTAATTTTAAATGGATCCTATGCATATCATAATTTTGTCACAAATTCCAAGATACAAAACTTTTGTTCGATTAAGTATTAAATAAGAAATGAACTAAAGGGTGATTTTTTAGCTGTTTTCTTTTTGGCAACACTGGTTTAAACTGCTAACGCACGTTTCGTGTTTTGTTACACTATCAAATGTCTTTACTTTGGTCTACAATTTAACCATGCATCGTCTTACAATTGTCCTACAATCGTCTTATTATCGAAATGCGTGCGGTGTTAAGAAAGTTCATCGCCTGCTTTTTACCGACGAAGCTCATTTGTATTCTGGCTCAACGTATTCTGTCTAATATTTTTTTTTATTTAATAAAAATCCATCGGTTGATAGTTCCTCTGCGTCGTTAACGACACAGGTTTAGTTCTACATACCTGTAATTTGACGCATAAGTTATTTGTGTAACGATCGCAACAATATCTTCCGCAGCTCTTTTACAAAGGTGACATCTACTTATTTGCGAGGAAGTCTTTCGAGGATTGTTCGCAAGATCTCTTCCAATAATGCGAAGGGTATCCAAAGTAGTTTTCCCTCTTTTGTTTTGTGTTACAGGCATGAAACCGCATGAACTGTAAAGTTTGGAAAATCTGCTACTGCCTACTTGTACAGTTAAATCGAGGGGCATGTGAATCAAAGAAACTTAACATCTCAACATTCTTGGTTTGCGCATCACTTAGCACTTAGCATGAGCGATGTCTTCAAAAATGTTCCTGCTTTCTGACTCTATGCAAGAAAATTGTCTCTACTTCTGGTAAGGCTGTCTCTGAGCTGGTGCTCAAGTAACTGCCAAAAGGTTTTTATATTATATTTAGAGAAGATTTTTTAAAATTATTGGTCACTTAAACATTGTCATAATGTGTCTAACTATAACGTTTTATATCTTTATTTTGACAGACAATATTCTAGTGAAAAACCGCGATTCTAGGAAGGCCTTATCTAGGAAATTTATTTGCAAAGTTCGAGAATTCCAAACCAATGTACACCGATACCTCCATTCCAACACCTTCCTTCTTTCTAATTCTTTTGTTTAAATTCTTTCTAGATAAAGTATACAAAATAGTTTAAACTTCCAGTTTTTGATTCCATATTTTTTAAGGTTTGTATGACAATTTGGCTCACAAAAAATATCATTTGCAAACTTTCAATGGTAATTTGATGTTATCAGTTCTTCCTGGTTCTTTGATAGAAAAGAAAATTGACAGTTTTTCGTGACATACCTTTTTGATATTTGTTTGGCAGTGGTGGTGGTTTTGGTTCAATCCCTGCCGGTGCCGCCTAATTTTTTTTTCTCGAGTACTGCCTCTTGCAAGGAATTGACAAATTCTTCAAGATTACAAGTATTTGTGGTCAAAAAAAGGGGTTTCTCAAATGATTCGTTTGGATTCGACATGGAAGCTGTATCACCATTGAAGCCCTCTTCTTATTCTTCTAATCATTTAAGCATATTCTTAACGCGATGCAGATGGTCTGTTATTTTTTTATAAGTGAATCCAGGATCATATTTGTTGTCTTTTTGGTGATGGAAAGCTGTTCTATGAGATGGTTGCACGAAAGTACTAAAATCTTTGATTTGGTGCATATCGTCTATATCCAGAGACAAATTACTCTTCTTAAAATATAAAAAAAACGAGCCGATAAAAGTTCTCCACATTTAGTTTAGACTAAGAAAATTGTTAAAGTCTATGTTCTTGATAAAATTACAAGGTTAGCTTAGATTCAACACTTTTTAGATTCAGAAAAATTGCCAAAAAGATGTGAGACTTTGAAAAAAATATTATATTTATTTTTACTTCTAACTTACACTGAAGAGTTTTAAATAATCAAAAATGTAATTTCACATCAAAAAAATGTTCCAACACAATGCATTGTGCTATTGTGTTTCGGAGTCCAATTATTGTTCTTGTTTTGGGTTGTTTTCTATAACCAGGGCTGTCGTTTTGGGAATTTGTGTGTGATGATTTCGACTTGTCAGGAAAATGACAGACGAAACAAATTGTAAAAATGGATCAAACCCAATTGTACTTTTATAATTATAAGCGTGTTTCGAATTTTAATCTTGTTTTTTTTTTTTTTAATAATTTTAATTTTAAATAAACTCTGAAAAGACTTTTGCTGGAATTGATATTATTGGAATAAGTCTTTAATTTTCACCTGTAAAATTGTATAGCATTGAAGAAGTTTATCAATTAATTATATTATTACCTTTGATAAAACTTTGATTTTTGTAAGAAAAAACAACATTATTCTAGTTTTCTAAAATAAGTTACCAGATTGTAACAGCAATGTATGAAGAGAAGAGTAAATTTATTGACGTTGAAACCAACATTGGCTCGTGAAAAAGTTTGTGCCAACCAAATTTAATTTTTTTTTTAAATTGCTTTAATATGTGTATAAAACACCGTTTAAATTTTCTGAACATTTTTGAAAATTGGATAGCTCTGGTAAGATATGGAGAGCGGAAAAAGTTGTACCGATAGACATAAAAACACAAGCACACACATCCTTCCAAAAGCCTGGATTTTAGGTATCTTGAAAAGCCGATCATGGCCTTAAAGAGTACAATCGGTTTTGAATAATCTTTTTATTTTGTTCTTTTATTTCTCATTCCTCGACGTTTCAATCTCCCTAGAACCGAAATAAAAGGTATCTGCAGAGATGTCTGTGTGTGCATTTGTAGGTTCCTTTGTACGTTCGTACGTCCGACCTTTTTTCATCGTCTTTTTTACAGGTAAAATTACCAAAAGATGCAGATGAGGGGGTGATTTTTTTAAAGTTAAACATTTAGTTGACCCCAAATATCTCTCGAACCAATACCGGTAGCAACTTTATTTAAATTGTATACTTTGTGACGGGACACCAATTGATTCGAACAAATTTCCATTAATAATTTTCCATATATCTAAAGTACTGAAAAAAATGCTTGTCACCATAAATATTTTGCGAACAAAAATGATGATCTAAAATAATTGTAACAATAACGTTTTGGACTTCTGGTTTGATTTTTAGAACTATCGAAGACCTAAAAAAACATTACTAAAAGTTAATTTTCGACTCGAATATCTTGAAAAAAATTAAAGATACTGCTTTCAATCTTATTATAAAAAATATTATTTAAAGTATAATTTAAAAAAAAAAAATTTCAAGGTTTTGACTTCAAAATTCTATCCAAAATTTTGTTTTTAACTAAAGGTCATCTTTTAAGAAAAATCCAGTCGGTGTTATTTTACTTAAAACTTAAAACTTAAACAAAAATGACTAAAATCAGTAAAAAAAACTTTATAACAATTTTTAAAACAAAAACAGATATTAAAATCAAACTTTTTTTATCATGTTCAAAATATTGTTGTGAACTTTATCGTAATTTTCTAGTGAAAACACGAAAACCTAAAAAAACAACTAAGCATTTAGAACTAAGAGATGGTTTTCAAGTTGAGTATCTTGAGAACAAAGAAAGCAATTGACTTCAGAGTGTTTTATCTCACGCAAAATGTTGCTATTATAATTGTGTTCAACTTTGGACGGGCAATGATGTGAAGTTATCTGTGTGGGTCGCATAGGAGATTTGTTTTCAATGCTTTTATTTTTGAAATAACCTGATGTTGAAAAATGATGTTCAGTAAAAAATTGAATTACATTTCCATTTGTCTAAAAATTAAAAGAATAATAAAATTCGGAGATTTGAATCGAACACAATTTTTAAACAAGAATGTGTATGAAATGCTAGCTTTGTACACATTTCAAAAAATTACCTTTGTCTAAACTTTACTAAAGTTATGCATTAAAAAATGTATGTCATTGGCATGTTAATAACTTATGAATAAAAATGGTTAGGTGATAAGAAAAATTATTATGTGAAAAAGGTATAAGTAAGGACTATAATTTTATGATTTTCAAACGCTCAAAAACTTCTTAAATTAAATAATTTTGTAATCAAAACAATCTTAAAATTTGCAAGTAGCTATTGAATTAAATTGATTTAGTTTATAAGTCACTTACTAACTTATGAATTTATTTTTTGTTATTCACAAGTCAGACATTATGACTTCATGAAGTTGTAATTCAAAAGTTCGACACAAATACTTCTGATACAATTATTTGTAGAAATGTACTTACTGCCTCTGCGGCTTATTTCTCCAACTTACTTATACTTATTATAAGCATTTTTTTAACAAATTTGCAATCCGAGGTCCAATTATTCTTATTATTTTTTCTACCTTAACCGAAACTTTTTGAAATTTTTTAGTTAATTCGCTGTTGATATATTTTTCTTCGTCTATTATTATTATATCACTATCGGTGCAGTATTTTGTTTGAAATGCGATTTCTTTCGATAATTTCAAATTGTTATTTAATCAACCTACGATCTTCCGATTTTAAAACATTTTGAGTAACCGAACAAATTTGTAAAATTTCTTGATTTTTTGAAACAGTAAATTACAAAAAAACATGCATTTTAACAAATTTGTACTTGTAATCAACAAACAAAATTAACTTTTGCTGAAAAGGAAACAATGAAATTTCTACAAATTTGCTTTTGTAAACAGCAATTACAATTTTGAAATACCATTTTTTGTGAAACATACAAAATGGATTTTTCCATAAATTTGTTAAAAAATGGCTTGTAATCAACAAACTGTAAGTTGGTGAAAAAGGTCACTGTGGTGATTCAATAAATAAATATCGATGTCGAAGTGCAATATGTAAAAGAAAAATGTTATGCCGATACTTCTCTTGCTTGTCACACTGTTGATGTCGTCAAAATACCTATTTTGAATTTAGTTCTTCATCATGAGAAAGACTTCTGATCATTCAGCGATTTAAAATGAATGTATAAATGTTCCGCTATAAAACAAAATTTACCAATTTGAAAAATTAAAGCTCACGCCAGTCTCCGCTTTAGTCAAAACTTAGAATAGCTCCACTCCACAACACAGGTCACTCTGTCGCTTATAAAATTAATACAAAATAAATAATAATTTACCGAAAGCAGCAACAACATTTTATTTTTATTTCGTGGTTATATTTAATAATTTTTATTTCTAATCTTCAATTAGAATCATTTTGTTTCTTCGACGATTAAAGAAAATAATTATTTTTCGTAGTTTTCTTCTTTGTGTCGTCCTTAAAGTTTTTCCTTTTGACTTCGTTCTTATTAATTTTTTGGGAAAAGATTTCTTTTCTTAAATTCTTGTTCCCACTCAATTTTTAATTAAATAATAACCAATTAATTTTTGTGTGTCGCGTGATTTTGTATTTAAAAAATAAAATTTACTGTAAATAAAAAAAAAGTTGACGGAATCATTTTTTTTGTTGATCAAAAAACATTGTGAACTCATTTTGTAAATATTCAAAAAAAAAACATCGTCCATTTTGAGTGGAATCAATAATATTGTCTTCAAAAGAGGTAAGAGAAAAAAAGTAGAGGCCTTGACATTGTTTGTGTTCTTCTTTCTATTTTTCTGTGTTTCTCTCTTCCCCTATCGTGCTCTGGTTTTAATTCAGCTGAATTTTTGCATCTTTATTTTAATGCAACATGTTGATAAGAATGTATGCAATTTGTATTCCATGCTCTCATTTGCGGTCATTAACCTTAGAATGCAGAATTTTAGAGAATTTATTTTGTTCTTACGTTGGTTTTGTGTGTTTTTCAAACAAAAACGGTCATTGAACTTTTAAGATATCCGTTAAGCTTTTACCGTCATCCGGTTTTATATACCTATACTAAGTTAGTTCTATTTTGAGTATAAAACAAGACAGACGGATATTATCTAGTATAACTGATTAAATTTGTCTTGATTTCGGTATTTTGTTTTTTAATTTGATTTAATTTTGTTGTAGTTTTATTTTGATTAATTTTTGATTGTTTTAAATAGAGAAAACATGAAAGATAATTAATTTTATAATTCTGTGCGAACAATAAAACATGTGTCGATGAAACTCACAGGTAATAAAAAAGTTTAAATTTCCAGTAGAAAAATTCAAACTGAAAAAAATTTAAATTTTAAAGTGAACACAATTTTATATGAAAAAGAGTGAAGAAATTAAAGTTAGAAACACCTTCTTTTAATTTAAATCAAATTCTGTAAATAATTGGTGCTTAGTTTTTAAAAAATAAAAAAAAAAATTGAATTTAAAATTTTGAATAAACTTAAAAAAAGAAGATTTTAATAAAATGGACGGCACAAATTGCTGTCTCTTTCACTCTCATTTCACTTAGATTTCACTATTTTTGGAACATTTTATTGCATATGATAACTTTTGTTTTAAATTGGTTAGGATCACATCAACTGACTTCTTAAAAAAGATGATATCATTTTCCATCGGCCAAATGATTTTTAGAAGAATAACCTATAGCGTCATGTCAATTGTATATGTCTATCATTACTTAAAATGACACTTATAGCCAAGGTTTCTTCCTGGTAATCAAATTGTACTTTTCCAACGTATTCGAATGGCCTTTACCCAAATATACTTGTGTCACGTTTAAGGTTTTTGAGATATTATTTTTTCAAAATTATAAAAATACATACATAAGGCTTTTCGATGGTATCTAAATTCATAGAGCAGCTTATTATCAAACAAATTCGTAATGGATTTCCAAATCTATACTCACTTTCTTAAATATTCAGTTGAAATATTTATTGAATTTTATAATACAATTTTCGAAAATTGTACAACATTATTCAGTTCCAGCTCTCTTATAAAAATGTAAAAGAAACTCTGGTTTTGTTTTTGCAAAGAATCATTCGTCTAAGCAAACCTATTACATCAATTTTTTTAGTTATATTAAAAATATATGAAAATAAGGTTTAAAACATGCATTTCTTAAATTTGAGCAAACATTTTATTAACCTTCGGATTAGAAATCAGCATTAAAAAATGCTATAAAATGTATTTTTTTTCTAAATTAATACTTACTACTTAAGGTTGTGCTACAGTCAGGGGCGGACCTGGGCCTCAACCAACATGCATCTCCAGCTCGGTCCCTAGCTAGCTGTCTCCAGTTTCGCACTCCAAGTTGGTTGAGGTCTTCACCCACCTGCGTGCGCCACCTGAGTCGCGGTCTTCCTCTACTGCGCCGTCCCTCGGGATTAGATTCGAACTATAAAAGCATTTAATTCAAGGTTTGCTTAAAAAGTTATACAGTGAAATAAAGACTTATAAGTAATGGGAATTTTCAAAAACTAAGAAAGATCCTAAAATGATTTAAACTGTATGGAGAAGTCAAAGTTGGGTGCTTTGGGAAATCATCAAACTATTGATTGTCAGTTGATAAGTTGTGTTTTAAATAAGGTGGAAAACCCAGTTTTTAGTTGTTTTAAGGATTTTTAAAGCTGCAAATTTTAGTTTGAATAAGTAAGTCATGATTTTGAAATCCATTTAAAATATTGTGTTATAAATAATAAGAAACATAATAAAAGATAACAAACATTAGAACTCACAGATTAAAATAAACATGAGCAGAAAATCGATAAATATATCAATTAATATTAATGTTTATTGAATTATAGTAAATAACGTTCTCATTGATGTTTTTGTATGAAAATTACTTAAGTATTTATCTATACAATTTTCATGATGAAGGGAATGGTGTTATTTTGTTGACTGGGTTAAAATTAAAGCACGTATTTTTAAACAAAAATTAAGACTTTTAGTTTATGCCAGAGAATTTTTTTAGAATTGATTTAAATATTGATTTAAATATTGTTTCCGAAACATTTTATGGAGAAAATAAATAATTAATTGTAAAACATTTGGAAGCAACTTAAAATACGATTAACAACACATTATTTCTTTATAGTACATTAAAAACCAAACATAAATTTAGTGAACATTTAGATGACGTAAAATGATAACGTCCTTATATTGAAACATTTTCAATCAATTTTGAAATCAAATTAAACAAATTTCTAATGTTTTGTTTAACTAAGAACAAAGCCAAAACCACTTAAACAAAAATTTTAATTTTAATTTTAAAATTTTATTAAATTTAAAAAAATCAGTATCGCTAGTGAACAAAGTTTTGTAGCTGGCATTTTTTTCCGAATTTTATAATTAAAAAAACGTAAATTTTTGTTATAAGTTTTTTTTTATGATTTTTCAAATCTATAATCAATTACTTCAGTACTCCGTTTAAATATTTTCAGTACCATATTTATTTTTCAAAAATTCTTACTAGTATTAAGTCATAAACATAAACCTTTTAAAAAATGCTGAAGAAAGATATAAAAAAAAATCATTTTTTGTTTTTTTTTTTATTACAAATTCGTTGTTGAAGGTTTATATTAAGCTTCTTAAGAACTAAAATAGCGTTATAAACAGGTATATATGAATTTGCGCACATACTCAAGGTTTTAAAAAATTCAGATAGAGTCAAATGAAGACCCACATAAGTAATCGCATTACTAATGGGAAATTACGAAAACTAACTGGAATACTGTAGTACCTGTGGAATGGTTAATTGATAGGACTGGAGTGCTAGAAGTCTCGAGTTTAATCCCTGCCTGTGAAAACTAAAGTGCTTTTCAGGAAACGGCTCCTGCAAAAGCAATTCTTGTCACTAAAAGTGCTTTCTAATATTACGATTATTTCTAAAAATTGTAGAAATCTTCCATTCCTGAAATCACACGCGCACAGGAATAGTTGAGAGATATAAGACACTATCCTAGTTTTCAACGGAATGTTACTATATTTTTTTATTTAAGTGAGATCCTCAAACTGATGCCAGAAGTCAAAGGTTTCTACTTTATTTTTATAAAAATTACGTTAGAAAACAGCATATATTATGTTTTAATTTCCATTTTCAAAGGAATATTCATTAAAAAATGTGATCTGAAATTCAAATTTAAGACAATAATTTTTCAAAGAAATATATCGCCTATGTGCCTTTGTATTAACTTTGAGTTTGTTGCGTTTTATATTTATATAACTGAAGTTTTGAATTTTTTTTATTTGGGTTCAAAAAAATACCAAAAATTGTGCATACAGATTTCAAAAAATAAAATCAATTTCTGTAAAATAGATGTATAGTAAGTAGTAAAAGTTACAAGGTGTAACGGAAACCCCATCAAATAAATTTTCAAAGTCTAATCTCACCTAACAACCAGCGATGGTCTGACTTTTTCCTATCAACACAACCAAGACCACAGGATTCCCTGGATTGTATGCGGAACGTTGGGTTAGGTGTTCGATTAACGAGGTACGGTTCAGCATGCGTGCACCGCCATTGGTAGCTCGTTGGTGGGGTGGGTACTTGTACCTGTTATCGAAGCGTAGTACATTTTTTTCAAATAAAAATAATAAAATAAACTAAAGGGTGTTAAATAAAAATCGTATGAAGTACTTTTCGCGCAAGATATTAATTGTTCTTAGAACTTTGTGTTGGCAACCCTAGTTGGTAATAGGTGTGACCCTCTCTCCGTCTACATAACAAAGAGACTCCATGGCCATTGAGTCACTCAATTATTTCCGTTCAATGACCCCTAATCAAAGATGAAGTTTAAAATCTTATTATTCCTCTTCCCTTTTTTTTGCAAAGTGGTCCACACAAATGATCAACAAAATAAGAGTTTTTCTGGTGTACAAACAAAACAATACTTGTCACCTTTATGCCATCTTAAAAATACTAAAGATAACCAAAAATGGGTTTTTAAGGCTAGGTTAAAACAAAGCTATCCCTTAACACTAAATAAATTGATACATTTTTGCAAAGTATTTCAATTGCTCAAAAATTGCTTTTATATCCTTTTGTTTTTCTGTTACGAACCGTTTTATTATAATTGCTCCGGCATTTTCTTAAGTTTAATGTATGACAGTTAAAGACCTTCAACTTATGATGAACAAAATTGTACGCTAAATGGAACCCGCGACCAAGGCAACACACTTCCATCCGATGGTCCAAATTTTCGATGACGCTGTGCTATAAATTAAGTTCTATACCGGTAATGTAGCTCTTGATTTGTTGCTGGTTATCTATGTTCAATCAAGATATCACAGCTATCCCATGGATTAAAATAACATGATCTTGATGGCCAATGGATATCGTCACCACGTGGAATAACACGGCCATTAACTGCCACATGCATATCTTTCAATTCAAGTCATGCAAAGTTCGTTACCATCTCATGATTTTTGAAAAAAAAATGTGATACAGCCGTCCCATAAACGCCACCAAACAGTCACTCTTTGCAGGTGCATTGGTTTTACGTCAATCACTCTTGGATTATCATTCACCAAAATGTCGCAATTCTGCTTATTGACAAGCCCACTGAGGTGAAAATGTGTCTTATCACTCACGTCTTATGATTTTCTAAGAAAAAATTGATCATCCAATGTTGCCATTTCTTGTGACCATTCTGAACATTGATGACGCTTGAAATATTCATAGCTTCGATTGTGTATCTTTTCATGGTTCAAATTGAGTTAGATTGAAATTGAGAAATGTCAAATGATATTCAGGAAGAAACTTGGCGTTTTGGTGTGGTTTGCATTTAACAAAGGCCCTTAAATTTAACTTTAATTTGTAACTTTCTTTGTTAGAATGATTCTAATGGTTACTACAATGTAGGTATGAGGCTTATTACTTGAATGAAAGCCCAAAAGCCAATTTTTATTTGTTTTTTACCAAGAGTTTTAAATATTAATTCGAGCTAAGCTTAGAGTTAGGAATCGTGCAATTCTTGTCATTAAAAACATTGTTTTTTAAAATTATAATCTAATTCAGAATAATTTATAATCTATAGTCATACAAATTATAGGTTTTTAAAAAGTATTTTAAATGTGATCGTAATAAGTTTTCAAATTGTTTTAAGCTTTCATTAATCAACATTTCTACCATTCAAATAATTTTATAGCAACAATAACAAAAAACATCACAGCAAAAACTCGCCGCATAATTTTACTAAGAAACCTTCAAGGTTTTGATTTCTAATTGATTTTCAACGTGGATAAAATTAAAATCTCAAAATTTCTGTCGAAATGATGGCCTCATCTTTACAATTTAATAAGCTGCTTTATGCACCCGCGACATCAAGTGGCGCCCCAAGCGAGACTCAGAGTGAAATATCCTCAGCGGACAGTGGCTGGAGTGACATACGAGCAATAGCCCTAAGACTAGGAGTATCTAATCCGGATGACTTGCATACGGAACGTTTTAAAGTTGACCGTCATAAACTTGAAAATATGATAAAAAGTATTTTTTTTTTTAAATATGAGTTAATAATTTTATGAAATACCATCTAATTTATTTTACAGTTGAAAGCAACATTGAAGGACTCAATAGCGCTGAATATTTTTTTGAGAGCGTAAGTATTTTTGTGTTCATTCAAACTGAATAATTTAAGTTCAATCGTGTGTTTTGAAACGAAACTCGAGAAAAGCAATTATTAACTCCCTTTTTGGACCTTAAACAGAATACCAAACAAAATTCCTTTATTTCTTTGAAGGTTATGAACACAACTGAAACTTATATCGGTTGGCCATGTAGACTAAAAATTGGAGCCAAGAGCAAGAAGGGTATGTTTTTATATCACTGGAAATTCCTCGTTTATTTTGTTGTTTAAATTGTCCGATACAAAAAATGAGAACCATGTCCTTTAAGGCTGAGTGTGTCTGTATCTGTAAATAAAATGACCACTATCCTCGATATGCATTTAAATTTTGTTGGTGTTGTTGCCTTCTTTGCCTTGCTATCCCTGAATTCTTTCAGATCCCCATGTGCGCATTGTTGGCAAACCGGACGATGTTAATCGGGCAAAAGAACGCATCCTGGCAAACCTCGACTCGAGGGTAGGTATAGAGAATATGTATATACATTTTGCGATGTTAATTTGCGGTTGAAGGGGTTAATTTACATAAATATTGTGTGTTTGGTTTTTTTTTCTTCTCTTACCAATATTTTTGTTGTTGGTGTGTTTTTTTTTTTTTCTTTTTTGGAAAAGGGCTCTCGAGTTATAATGAAAATGGACGTCTCCTATACCGATCATTCGTACATTATTGGACGTGGTGGCAACAATATTAAACGTATTATGGAGGACACTGCCACCCATATACACTTTCCCGATTCGAATCGATCGAATCCAACGGAGAAAAGTAATCAGGTGTCATTGTGCGGTAGTTTGGAGGGAGTTGAACGTGCTAGGGCATTAGTGCGTTTATCAACGCCATTATTAATGTCTTTCGAATTGCCGATTAGGGCTGAGGGTGAGCCTATTCCAAGTCATGATACACCGTATATTAAAGAGGTCGAATTAAAATTTAACGTGCAGGTAAAAAAAATTAATACTAAATTAAAAGTATAATGATAAGGAAACTGATACAATATTTTTTGTTATTAGGTCATCTTTTCATCGAGACCAAAATTGCATTCTTCTTTAGTTTTGGTTAAGGGATCTGAAAAGGATGCCGATAAAGTGCAGGAAGCTACTCAGCTATTGATTAATTGTACTTGTGGTAAATATGCGGTAAGTTGAATACTTTCTTTTATTGAAAATAAAAATTATAATATTATTAAATTATGAACTAAATTGAAAATTTAAACATTTTAAACTATAATGATAACAATGGCTCTAAGGATTTTGGAGATGTTTTTTTTTCAAATAAAAACCAAATGCTTTTGTAATAATTTACTCTAATTTGGTTTTTTGTTTCATGATGGTATTTTTTCCACACTCTTTCACTTAATTTTTAATATCTTAACGGCTGTTTTTCAGCAATGCACGGTTTAAATATTTTGCCAACTTCTTGGTTATTACAGCTTACGTACTTACTAACAAAAGTTAGTGCTACAGTCCTGTCCCCTGTGTTAGCTAGGGCCTCACTCAACAAACTTTTCATCTACCTCGGTCCAAGCTATTTATTTAGGGGTTTATTAAGGAGTTTCGTAAGTTAACAAAATAAAACGATCTTTATAGAATTCTATTTCATTGCCTTTAAAATTGTCTTATTTTTATTTAATAATATTCCATTCCGATATAATCAAGTGAAAGAGCGTCGTAGAGTTATTCTAGCCAGGGTTATGAATTTTGGAATTAAAAAACCATTAAGTCATAAGCTACTACTGACTTATGAATTAAAAAAATAATTCCCAACTTACCAAGTGATTTAAATATAAATTAGGTGGGGCAACAGTCCATTGAGAACTGGGCCCTAGTGACTTACAACTATGAACCATTCCTGTGTGCGAGTACTGTCGTCAGGAATGAAGGGGAACTACAGTTTTTAATTCTTAACCTAAACGCACTTTTCATGACAAGAATTACTTTTAAAGGATTTGTCATTTCCTTGTGTTCACGGGAAGACCTGTGGCATGACAGCCCAACGCACAAACCATCATCACGCCAAGTGTACTGCCAAGTTACTTACAAATAAAAAAATATATTCATTGCCTACGAAGTGGCTTAGAAATTCAAAAAACGTAAGTCATGATTGAGTTTGTGACTTATGGCCAACAATGTATTCATAGTATTCATAACCTAGTTGGTAGATTGGACATTCTTAAGGTTGTGTTGAATGCATAATTATGTAAATTTTAACGAAATTATCGTGCTAGGTTATAAATTTTCCACTTAATAATTTTTCTAATCTAAATTTACCCATAAGCTTATGAATTATTTTTTTTTTAAATCATAAGTCACTTCACTTGCTCATGAATTATGCATTTTAAATTCATAAGTCATTAACTTACCTTTGTCCGAGGAACTTTTTTCGTCGTCCATATCTCAAGAACTAATAGAGATATCGACTTGAGATAAATACAGAAAGATGCAGAAAGGAATTTAAAAAAATGCTTGTTTTTTTGTTACTATAGCAATTTAAAAAAATCACAGTGACAGTTTTTTATACGAAAAATAAGAAACCAAAAAAGAAACAATACTAAAACCTGCTAAGTATTGATTTTCAAATAAAATATACAAATTTTTAAAAATTAAACATATTGGCTTCAAAATAGTTTCATCTTATAAAAAATATTATTTTCAACATTTATTAAATTTTTTATAAGAAATCCAAAATTCAGTTTTTGTCAAAGAAATTAAAATCTACAAAAAATACTACACAAAATTGTTAAAAATTGGTGTTCCATTCCATTGCTAACTTTTAGTTAATTTTTTAGATACGAAACCAATGGATAACTTTTTTACATTAACAATTGCCTGCTTTTTATGAACAGCTGAAAGTTGTTTTTATTTTTTTGTTCGGTTATTCAATTTAGGTATCCAGCTCGTTCGGTACAGTTTCTAAAAATCCACATATCCAGGATAGTCTAGCAAACACGAGATTGAAGTCATTGTATAGCTAAGTTATATTTTATTTTTATTTAATATGTCTTGGTCTTCTTTTTCCGGTTTTCTAATCTGTTATTATATTCTTGATTCATATCTGACATTATAAATTATCGGCTTTTGCAGAATGAAGCATTTCAGTTTTGGATTAATCGAAAATTTTCTCATACTTGATAATAATATTGTCTTTAGATTGTTTTGATATTAAACCACGATTTATTTGGATAGACGTACGAGTATTATTGAGGCAAAAAAGCATTTACCAGATTAAGTCCATGTTTGATGTTGAGGCATCTATAGCTTTCAATAAAGGATATCGAAAAATATTACATTGAAACTTATTTCTAAAGAATCTCACGCGGAATGGTATTTTTTTAGATAGATTGGTGAAAAGTCATAAAATATAAATTTAAAAAAAAATCAAATTCTTTAGAACGACAGAAGTTAGGTTAACGATCTTAATAAGTGGCTCTCCGTGATAGAATGTGACACACTTAGGCCAGTTTAATGACCCATTGTGATACCAAATGCATTTTGAGGCTTTCTTCTAAGCTGAATAAAACCGGTTTGATTCCCTTACGAAACGTGAGAGGCTGATTATGCTAATATGATTTAGATCGTTTAGAATTTAGATCCTTATAGAAGAATTCTCCTAGGTACTTCTTGCGTTTTAGAGCTAGAGCAGGGTATGTCAGAGAAGGTAAGGAACTGTTTCCTCCTTTTCCTCATCCATACAGCTTCTGCAAAAGTCATTTTAGAATACGCCTGGACGCGTGTGGTGTGCCCAGTTATGATACCTATATTCGAGCTTATAAACAGTCTGCTTAGAGATAGCAAGCACCTTGATCGCTTTAAATCTAGTGACATACACTTGGTGATGTTATTCTACCTGGTGTTTGCATTCTTCATAGCGTCCTATTAGCTATAATTTACATGCAGTGATTAGTATGCCAGTATTTGCCAAACGTTGTAGAATGGGTTGTACATTACCAATCCTGGAGAGTTCATCTGCCTTACAGTTTCCACGAATGTCTCTATGGCCTGGCACCCAGCAAAGGTAAATATTAAACTGTTATGCCATCGCCATAAGAGATGATCGACTGTTATGGTCTGTTATAGAGTTTTTAGAAACAGAGTCCAGAGATTAGATAGCGGATTGAATATTTGAGAAGATACGTATATCCTATGTTGATTTCACGTTTTCTTTAAACCACGACAAGACTTCTTTTATCGCCAAAAGGTCCGCCTGGAACACGCTACAATGATTGGAAAGGCGAAATGAGAGACTTAATTTCATTCGTTCAGAGTACACACCTGCACCAACAGCTTCTTTTGTTTTTGAACCATCTGTATGAAAATATGGATTGACTTTTCTTCCAGGAATGCCCTATCTGGAACTTTCTGTTGAATTGCAGTTGGGGGATGGTGTAGTCTGCGTGCTTTCGAATTGATTCTAAATACCTAAGAATTACGGAGTGGCCAATGTTGTTCTTAATCCACTGCGATGAAGCTTTGAGGCGTTTACTAAATCAAGAGGTGTTAGGTAGAGTTAGGTGTCCATAATGCCGCTGATCGGATCGTGCAAGCAATCCGCTTATACATATGCAAGTTGAACGTTGGACTTTATTTAATTTGTCGCGGTTTAGAGCTTTCTCTAAAGCAGTCCAGCATACTACCAAACCGTACATTACACCGTACATCGGTCTGATTACCGATGTGTATAGCCAATGCGTGATTCTGGTTTGTAAGCCCCATTTATTACCAATAGCTTTTTTTGCAATAAAAGAGAGCTACAGTAGTTTTGTAGGATTTCTTCCTGTACATTGTGTTTACAATCTAGTTTTTTATATAAAATAAGGCATTTTGTAAGAGTTCTTTTAAGTTGTGAAGATACTTTCCTGAAACTGCTATAGCAACTTCGTCCGCAAAGGCGATCATTCTGAAACCCTCCGCATCCTGATTAGTTAGGATTTTATTTACTACTAGATTTCAGGGTAGACTTCTAGCAGAAGATTCTCTAGTTTTGAATTAATTATTTTGCTAGTCAGCTTTAAATGAATTAATTCCCCAAGCGAACCCTCTATGCTTAGAAATGTTAGTGCAGATGTGATTGCAGATGTGTCCACGTTGTTAAAGGCACCTTCGATGTGAAGGAAAGCAACCATAGTGAACTCTTTATGATGGAGGAAATATTCGATGGGTGAGTTCTAAGGTGTGTAACGCTTTTTTCAGCGATTTATCTTTACAGTAGGCATGTTGAGACTTAGATAGAAGTCTTGTATCAATACTTGCCCTTAAATTGATATCAATCAATCTTTCTTAGGTCTTGCGAAGGAATGATGATAGATTTGTCGTAGATCTTTAGGGATGAATTTGCGATCATTTGCCTTCTTTGGGCGAGATATAAACAGCTGCTAAAACATCCTTCAAGGATTGGTGCAATTATGTATGAATTATAATAACACACAAGTGTAGTATCAATAGGTGTTTTTTGGAAATTAGTACTCTCCATATAAATATGTACATAGTTGAAATTAGATCTAAAATTCGCTAAATTGTTCACAATTATGTAATACATTATTTTTGCAAATGGTCAATATTATCAATTGTGGCAATTTCTTACTGTACTAAACATTTTATGGAATCCCAAACGGAAATACATTATACAAATATTAAAACCTTTTCAGCTTTTATG